>NW_027142550.1:132338-383035 GCF_026170545.1 Melanerpes formicivorus | reverse complement strand
CGGTTGTTGTTGAGAGAGAATAAGCTAGAAGAACAGCTAGGACAGGACAATATTTTTCCTGACAAAGTGTGTGCATTTCCATACTAATAATTCTGGGAAGACTCAGCTATTACAAGAATTTGGAAAGCCAGCACACTGGACTTTGTATGTCAATGAGAAATTAAATCATCCTTTGGGAGAGTCTATGTCTTAAAGAGTGAAAATCTCCTTCTCTTCTCTTCTCTTCTCTTCTCTTCTCTTCTCTTCTCTTCTCTTCTCTTCTCTTCTCTTCTCTTCTCTTCTCTTCTCTTCTCTTCTCTTCTCTTCTCTTCTCTTCTCTTCTCTTCTCTTCTCTTCTCTTCTCTTCTTCTCTTCTCTTCTCTTCTCTTCTCTTCTCTTCTCTTCTCTTCTCTTCTCTTCTTTCTCTTCTTTCTCTTCTCTTCTCTTTCTCTCTGAATTTAAATTTCCTTGAAATTTAACATTAGAAAAACATTATCAATACTTATGTAACAAAGATGGAATTTATTTGCATTTAGAAGAGAAATTCACAGAAACACACAACAGTTTGGGTTTGAAGAGACATTCAAGGTCATCTAGTTCCAGCCCTCCTGTCACAGGCATGGACACCTCCTGCTAGATGAACTTGCTCAAGGCCCCATCAAACATGGCTTTCAACACTTCCAGCTGTAAAGACTCCTCAACCTCCCTGGGTAATGTTCCAGTGTCTCACCACCCTTGCAGGCAAGAATTTCTTCCTTATTGTCTCATCTCAATCCATTTTCTTCCAGTCTGAAGCCACTACCCCTCATCCTGTCACTCCAGGCCTTTGTCAAACGTCCCTCTCCAACTATCTGGAGAAACAGATTCTACCAGTTTTCCCATATTGCTTCCCATATTTCAGTACAGTGCAGTAATACTCATATCTAGTGCCATAAAAGGTTCCATTTCATCCATAATGGAGGTAACCATATGGTATCTTGACCAGCTTGCTTACGCCCCAGCCAAACTGGCTTTCAACACTTTCAGTCTTGGAACCTCCACAACTTCTCTGAGCAACCTGTTCCAGTCATAGCTGTTGAATTCAGGTCTATTTTCAGCAGAATCTGCAAGTATCTTCTACTTCAAAACAAATCTAAGATCTTAACCTCTGATGTTGTTGGTTTTTTTTAGAGCTACTCATAAAGAGCTTGCAAGATCTTAATTATTTTTCTTTAATAATGGGTAAATGTGTATTGTTCACTTTAGAAACAGAAGATCTCTGAAGCTTAGTTGATCATAGAATCAAAGAATGATGTGAGTTAGAAGGGACATTGAAGATCATCTAGTTCCAATCTCTGACATGGATAGGGACACCTCCTACTAGACCAGGCTGCTCAAAGCCCCTGTACACTGCACTGGTTAGGCCACACCTCGAGTACTGTGTCCCAGTTCTGGGCCCCTCAGTTTAGGAAGGAGGTTGACTTGCTGGACGAGTCCAGAGAAGAGCAACAAAGTTGGTGAGGGGTTTGGAACACAAGCCCTATGAGGAGAGACTGAGGGAGCTGGGGTTGCTCAGCCTGGAGAAGAGGAGGCTCAGCCTGGAGAAGAGGAGACTCAGGGGTGACCTTATCACTCTCTACAACTACCTGAAGGGAGGTTGTAGACAGGCAGTTGATGGTCTCTTCTCCCAGGCAGCCAGTACCAGAACAAGAGGACACAGTCTCAGGCTGGCACCAGGGGAGGTTCAGGTTGGATGTTAGGAAGAAGTTCCTATACAGAAAGAGTGATTGCCATTGGAATGGGTTGCCCGGGGAGGTGGTGGAGTCGCAGTCATTGAAGGTGTTCAGGAGGAGACTTGATGGCGTGCTTGGTGCCATGGGTTAGCTGTTTGGGTGGGTTGGATTGGTTGATGGGTTGGACACGATGATCTTGAAGGTCTCTTCCAACCTGGTTTGGTTTATTCTAAAGTTTATTCTAAAGTTCTCAAAAGAAGTCCTCTTCAGGAAAAGGCTAAGCAAAGAAAACTCTAAGTTAAACATTTGAGAGTCTACATCAAAAATAGAAATAAAGAATGTCATCCGTAATGCAGCCCTTACTGTAGTGATCCTTCACAGAATCGCATTATGGTAAGGATTGGAAGGGACCTCTGGAGTTGATTTAGTCCAAACCCCCTGCCAAGGAGAAGGCCACACTGGAACACATCCAGATGGGTTTGAAATGCTTCCAGAGATGGAAACTCCACCACCTCTCTGGGCAGCCTCCTCCAGGGCTCCATCACACTTAAATTATAGAAGATCCTCTTCATATTTAGATGGAACTTCTTATGTTCAAGTCTGTGTCCATTACCCCTGGTCCTGTCACTGGGTCCCACTGAAAAGAAGACCAGTCTCATCCTCCTCACACCCACCCCTTAACTATTGATCAGCATTGTTGAGATCCCCCCCTCAGACTTCTCTGCTCCAGGCTAAAAAGCTCCAACTCTCAGTCTTTCTTCATCAGAGATGTTCTAGTCCTCTCAGCATCTTTATAGTCCTTTGCTGTTCCCTCTCAAGCATTTCCCTTTGTGTCTTGACTGGGGATCCCATAAATGGACACAGTACTCCAGATTTGGCCTCACCAGGGCAGAGTGGGAGGGAAGGAGAACCTCCCTTGACCTGCCGGCCACACTCTTCTCAATGCACCCCAGGATGCCATTTGCCTTCTTGGCCCAAGGGCACTTTGATGACTCAAGGGAATCCTGCTGTTCATAAGCTGGACTTTCTGAAAAGTAAAGCAGACAATTTATGAAGTGGAATTTTCATAACACATTTCAAAGAGTGCAGATAGAGTGTACTAGAGACTTCTGTAAAGTACTTTTTCATACATTAACTTTTTTAGAACACTGAATGTAGGCGTCTCAATTGAGTTCCTGTCTGACAGAAACACTCAGACTAGAAGAGGGAGTAGAAAAAATGTGTAATTTCATAAACTGTCATCCAGAAAGAGATGACTGGTGGAAAGAGATAATGCAGGCACTTATCCATTACAATTAAATATTTCTGCTTTCCTGGATTCTTTGGATTTCCATCAGACATTTTTCTTTGCCACCCCTCACTCAGCTTCCATACTCAGACTCTTCCATTATTTTGCCTCTTTGTCTCTCTTTCTATTTTCTACTGAACTCATCACTGCCTCTGAACTTTAGCTGAATGGATGCTCTTTTCACTCCAGAGATTGTCTCACAATCTACTATCACACCACTCTGCATCTTTGCCATCAAACCTTTTTTGGTAAAGGGGAGCTCTCCCCCACCTCAACTGTGCCCTGGGGAGTCCTCATCTGGAGCATTGTGTCCAGTTCTGGGCTCCTCAGTCCAAAATCAGCACCAGAACAAGAGGACACAGTCTCAAGCTGTGCCAGGGCAAATTTAGGCTGGAGGAGAGGAGAAAGTTTCTTCACAGAGAGAGTTGTTGGCCATTGGAATGTGCTGCCCAGGGAGGTGGTGGAGTCATCATCCTTGGAGGTGTTCAAGAGGGGATTAAGTATGGCACTTGGTGCTATGGTGTAGTAGTCATGAAGTCTTGGGTGACAGGTTGGACTTGATGATCCTTGAGGTCTTTTCCAACCTTACTGATTCTATGAAAAGAGGCAGGGAAGTGCTGAGGTGAGGCAAATAGTGGGTTAAAAAGATGCTGAGGGAACTGGAGTATCTCTGTGAAGAGGAAAGGCTGAGACACCTGAGGATTTTTAGCATGGAGAAGAGCAGCCTGAGAGATCTCCTTAATGATGATCAATAGCTATAGGGGAGAGGGTCATGAGAAAGGAGCTGGGTTCTTTTCAGCAGTGCCCAGTGATGGGACAAGGGGCAATGGGCACTAAGTAGAAACCAGGATGTTTCACTTGAACTTAAGGAGAAACTTCTTTACTTTGGGGGTGCCAGAGCACTGGAGCAGCCTGTCCAGAGAAGTCCTGGATTCTCCTTCTCTGGAGAGAAACCTACCTTGACATTATGATTCTGGGCAACCTGATCTCGGACACCATGCTTTAGGGGGTAGGGTGGGATTAGATGATCTCCAGAGGTCCCTTCCAAACTCCCACCATGCTGTGATTATTCTGTGGCTGCACATAGAGCTGAGCTGCACTGGTTAACAGAGTGCTGAGAACATTATCAATTGTAGCTTAAATAGTTCCATGGGGATAAATAGTATCTGGAAGATGTCCAGATTGAGAGCAGTAGCTGTTAATTTTCGTACTTATAATTGAAGGTATGTGAATTATAAAAGGGAAAAATGTTTGCAAACATCTCTTTGAATTTTTATAATGAAATTTGCTCTCTCTCCACACTCTATTACTTGCCATATGTGAAAAATGCCAGTAGAAGAGAAAGCTGTTTCTTTTGCCCCATTTACTCCTGAAAAAAAAAGATTCTCAAGTTCAGTATCCTCTATTAGCAAGACAAATAAATCTCTCTCTTTTTTTTTATTCCTTTTCTTTCTTTCTTTTCCTTTTTTTTTTTCCTTTGGCTTTGTGTAGAGTGAGAACCCAGCCAAGAGGGCCAATGGCATCCTGGCCTGCATTAAGAACAGTGTGGCCAGCAGGAGCAGGGAGGTCATTCTGCCCCTGTACACTGCACTGGTTAGGCCACACCTTGAGTACTGTGTCCAGTTGTGGGCCCCTCAGTTTAGGAAGGAGGTTGACTTGCTGGAACGAGTCCAGAGAAGGGCAACGAAGTTAGTCAGGGGCTTGGAACACAAGTCTTATGAGGAGAGGCTGAGGGAGCTGGGGCTGCTTAGCCTGGAGAGGAGGAGACTCAGGGGTGACCTTATTGCTATCTACAACTACCTGAAGGGGGGTTGTAAACAGGCAGAAGTTGGGCTCTTCTCCCAGGCAGCCAGCACCAGAACAAGAGGACACAGTCTCAGGCTGCACCAGGGGAAGTTCAGGCTGGAGGTCAGGAGGAAGTTTTACACGGAGAGAGTGATTGCCCATTGGAATGGGCTGCCTGGGGAGGTGGTGGAGACGCCGTCACTGGAGGTGTTCAGGAGGAGACTTGACAGGGTGCTTGGTTACATGGGTTAGTTGATTAGGTGGTGTTGGGTGATAGGTTGGACGTGATGATCTTGAAGGTCTCTTCCAACCTGGTTTATTCTATTCTATTCTAAATGTATATGAAGTTATAAAGGAAGAAAGCATAAATAAATATCTATATTACAAAAAAAATCTTCTTTCACCTGGATCCTGTGACGACAACTTCTGGAGCTGTTTTTTTTTTCCAAACAGATTTTCAGACTAAGTTTTGAAACACTGGCGCTGGTGATGTGTGTAAGACGCAGTGCAAGCTTGTTAAGGGTTTATGCACAGCCTCTAATAGATATGTTAATAAAAATGGAAATAATAAATGCTCTGGGTTCTGTCAGTTCTACAAACATTAATGGCTTTTGAATTCAATGAATAGTTTCCATGATCTGTGCTATAACTGTGCTTAGGATTTTTCTGGGTTATATTAATATATTTTGCTTATGTCTCTCCGGTCTCTGGGTCTTTCTGGCTTTCTATCCTCATGGCCATTCTGTCTTTCTTGTCTTTCTTTCTTGCTTTTCACAGTATCACAGTATCGCTGAGGTTGGAAAAGACCTCAAAGATCATTGAGTCCGACCTCTCACCACAGACCTCATGACTAGACCATGGCACCAAGTGCCACGTCCAATCTCCTCTTGAACGCCTCCAGGAACGGTGACTCCACCACCTCCCCGGGCAGCCCATTCCAATGACCAATGACTCTTTCTGTGAAGAACTTTCTCCTCACCTTGAGCCTAAACTTCCCCTGGTGCAGCTTGTGACTGTGTCCCCTTGTTCTGGTGCTGGGTGCCTGGGAGAAGAGACCAATCCCATCCTGGCTACAACCACCTTTCAGGTAGTTCTGTCTTACTATTCTTTCTGTCTTGCTTTTGTTTCTCTCATGTTTTTCTGTCTGTCTGTCTTTCTTGTCTGTCTTGTCTGTCTTTCTATCTATCTTCTTTTCCCTTTCCTTTCTTTTAAAAAAAAAATAAATTCCTTTTATTAAAAAAAAAACCACCAAAAATATCAATTCAAGTCATTCACACCCCTTGGGGTAGCACATTAGTTACCACATTTGATCTGTGAATATTCTTCATTGGCTTCTTAAAATAGAATCATAAAATTGTTAGGGTTGGAAGGGACCTCAAGGATCATCTAGTTCCAGCCCCCTGCCATGGGCAGGGACACCTCACACTACATCAGGTTGCTCACAGCCACATCGAGACTAGCCTTAAAAACCTCCAGCAATGGGGCTTCCAACACCTCCCTGGGCAACCTGTTCCAGTTCCAGTGTCTCACCACCCTCGTGGGGAAGAACTTCTTACTAACATCCAATCTGAATCTACTCATATCTAGTTTTGTTCCATTCCCCCTAGTCCTATCACTACCTGACATCCTAAAAAGTTCCTCCCCAGCTTTTTTGTAGGCCCCCTTCAGATACTGGAAAGCCACAATTAGGTCTCCTCAGAGCCTTCTCTTCTGCAGACTGAACAGCCCCGACTCCCCCAGTCTGTCTTCATAGGAGAGGTGCTCCAGCCCTCTGATCATCCTCATACTTCCGTTGTACCTAACTAGATTTTCCAGCATTAAAGTTCTTTAATGCCAGGCAGAGACTGATATTTGCTGAATTTATTTGCTTACAACTAAGTTTTTGTCCCTACATTTTTATTTCTTTCTTTAGTTACATAGTTAGATTTCTATTTTGCAAGAGCAAGCTCTGTGATGTGGTGGAAGGCTAACAAATAGTCTGCAGCTTACAGACTGTGGGATTTTACTAAACAGATCATTCCTTGTGAGCTCCTTGTCTATAATATCCCCCTGCTCATGCTTCAAGCATAGAAAGCAGGTAGACAAATTATTTGGGGACTACAGGGCAGATAACAAAGGTGTGAATATCAAGCAGCAAAAGGAGTCTCCTTCAAAACCAGCTGATGTTAGGAAGAAGTTCTTCATGCAAAGAGTGATTTGCCATTGGAATGTGCTGCCCAGGGAGGTGGTGGAGTCACCATCACTGGAGGTGTTTAGGAAGAGACTGGATGGGGTGCTTGGTGCCATGGTTTAGTTGATGAGATGGTGTTGGGTGATAGGTTGGACTCAGTGACCTCTGAGGTATTTTCCAACTCGGTCTATTCTATTCTATTCTATTCTATTCTATTCTATTCTATTCTATTCTATTCTATTCTATTCTATTCCATTCCATTCCATTCCATTCCATTCCATTCCATTCCATTCCATTCCATTCCATGCTATCCTACCTTATCCTATCCTATCCTATCCTATCCTATCCTATCCTATCCTATCCTATCCTATCCTATCCTATCCTATCCTATCCTATCTACTCACCATTCATCTTAGTACTCTCCATGCTTCATTGGCATTTAACAAGAGCAGGCTGTCAAAATGTTGTACATGATGTGGTAACTCAGGCTCTGGACATGATGTGCTTTGGGGATGTTGAATATATTGTTCTTAAAAAAATAACCAACAACCAAACTTGACATTACATGCATCAGAGATTCTTACTCTGCTTGCTCAGACGAGTAGGAATTTCATAGCATAACATCACTTTTATTGGAAAAGACCTTTAAGATCATTGAGTCCAAACATAATCTTTCAAAAACACCAAGGGAATGTTTTTAATGTTAGGAGAATGTTCCAGTTTTGGCCACAAAGGACTTGAAGGGCTGGAGAAAGACTGAGATTGAGGGCCACAAAGCAGCAGGAGCAGCTGAGAGAACTGGGGTTGTTTAGTCCAGAGAAGAGCACGCTGAGGGAGACCTCATTGCTCTCTACAACTCCCTGAAAGGAAACTGGAGGAAGGTGGGGGTTGGTCTCTTTTCCCTAGTATCAGGTGATAGAATGAGAGGAAATGGCCTAAAATTGTGTCAGGGGAGGTTCAGGCTGGATCTTAGGATAAAATTATTTCCTGCAAGAGTCATCAGGCATTGGAACAGGCTGCCCAGGGAGGTGGTGGAGTCACCATCCCTGGAGGTGTTCAAGAAACCTGTGGGCATGGCACTTCAGGACATGTTTTAAGGCCATGGTGGTGTTGTGTTGTTGATTTAACTCGATGACCTTAGGGGTCTTTTCCAACCAAATGGATTCAATAATTCTATGAAATGTCATGGGAAAAGAGAGACAGATTTTGACACAGCAGAAATCCAGACCATTATTACATGTGGTGGTGTTAGTGCTGTTCCACTGATTTTATTTGGGCAGCTCTTAACTCATGCCACCAGCATATTCTGAGTCCTATATTCACAGACTCATGGATTGCATGAGGTTGGAAGGAGCTCTCAAAGGTCATCTTGTCCAACACTCATGCAGGAAGCAGGGACATCTGCAACTAGATCAGCCTGCCAGGGCCATATCAAGTCTGATCTTGAATGTCTCCAGGGATGGGGCCTCAACCACATCCCGAGGCATTGCCTCAACTCCTTCATTGTGAAGAACTTCCTCCTAAGGTCCAGCCTCAATCTACCCTATTCTAATTTCAAACCACTATTCCCAAGATATCTACAAGTTGTTTGCACAGCCTTAAAATTCAGCACCTGAAAAGTCAGGTTGCATCAGGGGAGGTTCAGGTTGGACAATAAATTTAATTATTAAAATATCAGATTCAAACAGCAGAATTATTAATAGAGCACAGAAGATAGTTCATGAACTCGTTCCTTTCTCTCAATATATGCTCATAACTCAGAAAATCTGTTTAAGTTTGGTTAATTCCTCATGTATATGACCTTTTTTGAGTACTTGGAGTACTCTGAGGTGCTGGAGCATGTCCAGATAAGAGCAACAAAACTGGTGAAGTGTTTGGAGAACAGGTCTGGTGAGGAGCAGCTGAGGGAACTGGGGTTGTTTAGTCTGGAGAGAAGACTGAGGGGAGATCTTCTGGCTCTCTGCAACTCCCTGAAAGCAGGTTGGAGTGAAGGAGAATGTGGTCTCTTCTCCCTAGTAATAATTGATACCACAAGAGGCCTCAATTTGCACTAGGGGACATTTAAATTGGATCTTAGAAGAAATTTCCTCGCTGAAAGGGTTCTCAAATACTGGCAGGGGCTCCAGAGGGAGGTGTTTGAATGCCCCTCTCTGGAGGTGTTTCAAAGCCCCAGGGATGTGGTGCTGAGAGAAATGGTTTAGACACAACTTTGTAGAGTTAGAGAATGGTTGGTTGGACTCAGTCTTCTTGGTTGGTCTCTTCTGTGTTGGTATCTTCTCACCTGCAACAAGTGGCAGGACAAGGAATTGGGCCCAAGTTGTGCCAAGGGAGGTTCAGGTTAGATATTAGGAAAAAATTCTTTGCAGAAAGATTTATCAGTCATCAGAACAGGCTGCCTAGAGTGGTGGTGGTGTCACAATCGCTGGAGGTCTTTATAGGACTTGTGGATTTGGTGCTAAGAGGTGTAATTTAGCAGTGGAAGCTTAACAGTAGTGGTGCGATTGTGAGCTCTAGGTAAGACGTTAGACTTGATGATCTCACAGGTCGCTTCCTCATCCAGGCCAGGATGCTGGTGGCTTTCTTGGACACCTGGGCACACTGCTGACTTATCTTCATCCAGTTGTCCATCAGCACTCCCAAGTTTTTCTCTGCTGGGTAGTTTCCAGCCACTCTGCCCAAAGTCTGGGGTTTTCATAGGGTTGTTTTGATCCAAGTGCAGGACCCAGTGCTTGGTCTTGTTGACTTCATGCAACTGACCTCAGCCTGTTGATCCATCCTGTTCAGGTCCCTCTGTAGAGCCTTCCTCAAGCAGATCCACAACCCCTCCCAAATTAGTGTCATCAGCAAACTTATTGTGGGTGTACTCAAAGGTTGGACCAGATGATCCTTGGGGTCCCTTCCAACCTGGCACTCTGTGATTCAATCCCTTGACCCATATTTAAGAGGCTATTAACCCCCAAATATTTATTTTAAGCAAGACCAAACTCATCTGGATTCATTTCACTCCCAAACCAGCCACTATATTGTCAGAATTGTATTAATCTGAGTAACACTGATCCAAGTATACCTGGGGAACAAAAATAGCATTCTGCACTTTTCTACTGCTGATGTTTCAGTGGAGATCTGCAAAAAGGGAAATGCAGTGAGATTTGATAGCAAATTTGGATGCAATTGGCAATCTCCTGCTCTATCAAATCCAGCGAAGGGAGCATTCAGAAGTAACCCATGATGCTACCAGCAAGCTAAGAGTCATTAAAAATGTATTTATGAGATATTTTCCTTTCAAGAGGTTTTGAAACAGACAAGTGCTGCATCTGTTGCAATTCCTGGGCTCATTAAGCTGCCAGAAGTTTCTAACATGACTTTAGATGGATTACCTCCATTATGGCTTACATGGAAAGTTTTATGGCACTAGATGTGAGTAATTCTGCACTATGCTGCCATTTCTTTGAATCATAGAATAGTTTCAGTAGAGAAGACCTCTAAGATCAGCAAGTCCAAAAGTCCACCACGGCCATTAAACCATGTCCCCAAGTGCCATGCCCACACATTTCTTGAACACCTCCAGGAAAGGTGACTTCACCACCTGCCCAGGTAGCCTGTTCCAATGAGAAAATCTGGGAGAACCCAATCATGAATTTTGCAAATTACAAGGGCTGGGTTTTGCTTCTTGACCACAGTAAGTATTACACCTTTGTGCCTCATGCTGCTCTGTCCACAGCCTTTTCATGCCCATGATTTTTGACCTTTGATCCTCAGAAGAAATATAGAATAGAATTAACCAGGTCAGAAGAGACCTTTGAGATCATCAAGTCCAACCTATCATCCGACACCATCTAATCAAATAAACCATGGCACCAAGCACCCCATCCAGTCTCTTCCTAAACACCTCCAGTGGTGGTGACTCCACCACCTCCCCGGGCAGCCCATTCCAATGGGCAATCACTCTCTCTGTATAGAACTTCTTCCTAACATCCAAGCTAAACCTCCCCTAGTGCAGCCTGAGACTGTGTCCTCTTGTTCTCGTACTGGCTGCCTGGGAGAAGAGACCATTTGATGGGGTGCTTGGTGCCATGGTTTAGTTGTTTAGGTGGGTTGGATTGGTTGATGGATTGGACACAATGATCTTGAAGGTCTCTTCCAACTTGTTTTATTATTATTATTATTATTATTATTATTATTATTATTATTATTATTATTATTATTATTATTATATTTGGTCTTGCTTCCATTAGAGCTCTTTTCCATCTGAAACCCTTCTGTGATTTAATGATTCCTCCAAAATGACAACACCATATTTACTTCTAAAAGCGTAGGAAGGTGAGGAGTACCCTGCTTTTATAAAATTTCTCTTTTACTCCATTTCAGTTCCTTCCTATTTCTAAGGGGATTGAAATCCACAGCTTCCACCTCCCTGGAGATTATTTCAAACAGTGTCACAGATAGTTCTGAAACAGAGAGATATTCTCTATCCCTGTAAAAATTGTGCTGTGGGGAATAAAAATAAATTGAGAATTGTTGGAAGAGAAGAGAGCACACAGGCAGTGGCCAGATAAGGTGATTTTTGTGACACCATATCTGGGTCATAGCCTCAGACCTTTTTATTCAAAGACGTGTAATAGAAATACAGGAACATTATTTGAAGAATGGTAATTGGAAAACTCCCTCTAGGTTCAGCATCTCAACAAGCACACTGTAGCCTTATTCTCACTTCTTCTTGCTCTCTTTTCGTAGAAGCACAGGATTATTTTGGTTGGAAAATGCCTCCAAAGTTGTAGACTCCATCCTTCAACCTAACACTACCATGGCCATTAAACCATGTCCCCAGGTGCCATGTTCATACATTTCTGGAACACCTCCAGGGAGCAGCCTGCTCCAGTGTCTGACCAGTCATGCAGAAAGGACATTTTTCCCTAATATCCAGCCTAAACCTCCCCTGGTGTAACTTGAGGTCGCATTGGTCTGAGTGCTGAGTGGAAATGTTACCTTAATGAATTGGAAATAAACATGAGGTGATCATTTTAGGTGTGAGACCTTTCCATCTCATATTTCTTTAGGCATTTGCTGAAATCGTAGAATCACCAAATTACCATGGTTGCAAAAGACCCTAAGATCATCATAGGTTGCTGAGGGAGGTGGTAGAGTCTGTGTCCCTGGAGCTATTCCAGAAAAGTGTGGATGTGACACTTTGGGGCATGGTTTAATGGCTATGATGGTCTTAGGTTGCTGGTTGGACTTGGTGGCCTTAGAGATCTTTTCCAACCCAAACAAATCTTAAATCCAACCATTATTTAACTCTACCAAGGCCACTACTGCACCATACCTTAGAACATCATGTCTAGATGGCTTTGAAACACCTCCAGGGATGGGGATTCACCCACTTCCCTGGGCAGACTGTTCCAGCCTTTGAGAATCCTTTTAGCATATGAGTTTTTAACATATTTTTACATCTATTGCTTTAAACACTAAATGTGATGTTAGGGACTCAACTCCTACCCTGTTGTTCTGCCTCTACCCTCTACCACATGTCCCACCAATCATCATTTTTATAGCATTGATATAAAAACACATCCTCGTGTGTTTTTAGGCACTTTCTCAAATCCCTCTGATGAAGGTGTTCATAAGTCTCATAGCTCCCAGGATGCAGTGAAGTCACCATCCCTGAAAGCATTCAAGAAACATGTGGACACGGCACTCTGGGACACGGTTTAATGGCCATGGTGGTCTTAGGTTGAAGGCTAGACTTGATGATCTTAAAGGTGATTTCCAATCCAAACAGTTCCACAATTCTACATTCTTACCCCCTGAACTTATTAACATGTAGTCCCTACTTCCTGAATTTATGAGCTGACAGATTTTCCTTCCCTCCCACAAATCCATCTGCTTGAGCAATCCATATGTTTGGGTTTTTTGGTTGTTGGTTTGTTTTTTTTTTTTTCCTCCTGTGTTGAGGTAGAAATTCCATTTCACACAGATAATCTGCTAAATGTCTCTCAGGGAGCTGCAAAGAAGGAAAGCAGATCAGCTTACCTGCACAGTTGTGGATAGCAAGAAGTGGGGGATAATAACGAAGCAGATCTTGTAATATGTGGGATTTAAGTTCCTTGATTAGCTGAGTTTGGAATAGAGTATAAAAATCTCCACAAGTATTTCAGAACTATCCATTCCAATCTGGAGCAACAGAGAAAACTTCCCCTTGGTATGCAAAAGCTACTCAAAACCTTTTAGAAAGAGCTGTGCTGAAGAAGGAGAAAAGAGGGTGCCCAGGAGGCCAAGAAGGCCAACAGCATCCTGTCTTGGACCAGCAATAATGTGACCAGCAGGACCAGGGAAATGATTGTCCTCCTATACTTGGCACTGATGAGGCCGCACCTTGAGTCCTAGGTTCAGTTTTGGGGCCCTCACTGCTAGAAGGACATTTAGGAGCTGAAGCATTTTCAGAGAAGGGCATTGAGGCTGGTAAAAGGTCTGGAGAACAGTTCTGGTGAGGAGCAGCCATTTCCAATCAAAACAATTCTATGTTTCTATATGATCATGATTGTTTCTGTACATAATAGTTTGGCACAAAAGAGATCAGCAGGTATACCAATACAAGGAATGTGACATGGTCTAGTTGTTGGGTAGAAGGTTGGACTTAGAATCATAGAATCAATAAGGTTGGAAAAGACCTCAGAGATCATCAAGTCCAGCCTGTCACCCAACACCTCCTGACTACTAAACCATGGCACCAAGTGCCACGTCCAATGCCTTCTTGAACACCTCCAGGGACGGTGACTCCACCACCTCCCTGGGTAGCCTATTCCAATGGCTTCTTGATCTTAGAGGTTTTTTCCAACCTTACTGATTCTATGATTCTATGTCTGTCTGTGACATTTCTGGACAGTTGAAAGGATGTTTGGAGAGAAGGGAAAGATGTAGAAAATATAAATTTGAAATAGAATAATAAGTTTACTCTTGCCATCAAGGCAGAGAGGAGAAGATATTCATCAGAACCTCCTCTAATCACATTTCCTTTACACAGTCACTGAGAGGGAGATCTTCTGGCAGACATTTTCAATATAAAAAGCAGGGATGTTGCAAAAGTGAGGGTGGAAGGCAAGAGGCAGTGATTTGTGTTGCAGTCCATGTGCTGGGAAGAAAGTTATTTCAGTCTCCTCCTTGTTTCAGAACATAGGCCTATTAGATGCTAAAAATGGTAAGACTACCCTTTAAAAAAAACTATCATTCATTAGATGGTACCATGTCTTGGAAGGCAGTTTGGGAAGAAGGTGGTGTGCATTTCAATTTAAATGAGGCCCTGTATTGTGAGACTTAGAAGGAAAGTCTCAGACAAATCCAATTTTAATGAGCCCCTGGCGCTATATAAAGATCTCCTCTTTTTGAGATGAGCTGTTAAATGGCGCATCTAACCAAGGGTAAGAGGCAAGGAAAAGGCTGATTCCTCGCCTAAAATGAGCTCTGCAAGAAGTGGAAACATAAAGCATTGGGAGCGGGGAGAAAAAAACCCAACAACCCACAACTTCATCTTGCGAACCTCTTTGCTGGCTTTAATTCCAAGAGTTGAAGCGTTCATTATGGTGAAGCATTCATTATGGATGCATGACTCTGCTGGGGATGATAAATAAGAGTCAAGGTCCTACAGCTGTCCTTTGTAGCCATCAGTTGTTATTTGTTTTACAAAGAAAACCAAAGGGTCTAATTTAGCATTTGATGGCCTGAGATGGTGATAGGTAGCAGGCAAAGAAAAGGAAAGAGGAAGAAAAGGAAAGTAAAAAGTCAGAATCAACTGGAATGTAACTGTGCAGAGACTGAAAATCTCATTCCAGTGAAGGTTTCAACATTTATTTTAAGTGTGATTTTCAGTAACCATCACCTTCAGCTTTAAGGAAAAAGACCTTGGAGTCCTGGCGAATCCCATCACCATGAGCCAGCAATGTGCCCCTGTAGCCAAGAAGGCCAATAGCATTCTGGGGTGAACTGAGAAGACCATAGCCACCAGGCTGAGGAAGGTTCTTCCAGCCTCCTACTTTTTCATATTGAGGCCATATCTGGAGCACTGTGTCCAGTGCTGGGCTCTCCAGTTCATGAAGGACAGGGTATGGCTGGAGAGGGTACAGCTAAGTTCTAAAAAGATGCTGAGGGGACTGGGACATCTCTCTAACGAGGAAATAGTGAGAGAATTGAGGCTTTTTGTTCTTCACTTATGGCAGGGGGTTGAAACTAGGTGATCTTGTAGGTTTGTTCCAACACAAACCATTCCATGAATCTATGAAGTCTGTGAGCAAGCAGAAACATTCTTTAGAAAGGTTTGAAGAAACAATCTGACACTTCAGCTTAAAAACAGAACTATGATTAGACTGCTTGGAAAAAAAACACCCAAAACTCACCATCTAGGAAGGGAAGGGAAGGGAAGGGAAGGGAAGGGAAGGGAAGGGAAGGGAAGGGAAGGGAAGGGAAGGGAAGGGAAGGGAAGGGAAGGGAAGGGAAGGGAAGGGAAGGGAAGGGAAGGGAAGGAAAGGAAAGGAAAGGAAAGGAAAGGAAAGGAAAGGAAAGGAAAGGAAAGGAAAGGAAAGGAAAGGAAAGGAAAGGAAAGGAAAGGAAAGGAAAGGAAAGGAAAGGAAAGGAAAGGAAAGGAAAGGAAAGGAAAGGAAAGGAAAGGAAAGGAAAGGAAAGGAAAGGAAAGGAAAAATAAAAGAAAAAGAAAAGAAGAAAGGAAAAAGAAAAGAAAAAAGAAAATAAAAAGAAAATAAAAAGAAGAAAAAGAAAAAGAAAATAAAAAGAAAAGTACAAAGGATCTTCAAAGATCAAATGAAACACCAATCACAAGGCTGTATGTAACAGAGTGAAATTAAAAAGGAAAACAGCTCCCTAGACTTGTGTTAAAAGCAGTAAAGGGCTGTCTCTGCCTAGCTAGTAGCAACAATATATGGTTATAGGTTAAGTGTGAAGTGTTCTAATCACGGGCAGATCAATTCCTGACCTTGGAATCAAGTGGCTGAATGAAGCAAACAAATGAAAATCAGGTGAGATTTAAAAGAAAAAAAAAAAAAAAATACAGAGAGAGAAAAGGAAAAAATGAAGACAGGGAGCAGCAATAGAATATTTTAGGATAGTTAGGAAGTATGGGCTTACAGCTTAGCAGTCATAACTTGCCCAGCCTGGAATTCCTACTCTATCCTGGAGACAAGCTTCTTTTCATAGACTCACGGGAAAACCAATCACAGAATTGGTTTTGTTGGAAAAGACTTTTAAGATCATCCGATACAACCATCAACCCAACAGCACCATGGCCACTAAACCATGTCCCCAGGTGCCATGTCCACACATTTCCTGAACCCCTCCAGGCTTGTTGACTCCACTGTGCTGCTCCACTGAGCAGCCTCCTCTGATACCCATCCACTCTTGCAGCAAACAATTTATTCCCAATATCCAACCTCGACCTCCCCAATGCAATTTCAGGCCATTTCTTCTCATTCTATCCTCTAATAGTAGGGAGAAGAGGCAACCCCCCAACCAGGCTCCAACCTCCTTTCAGGGAGTGTGACTGTTTTAGGCTGTGCTTTTAAGAAAGGCACATTTGCTGGAACACTCTGGCTGAATATTTTGAAAAACATTCAGATATTCTAAAGGAATTTCATTGGTAGATTGGTAGGATGCAACTTTAAGTTTTACTTCAGCTTGAGTCTGTCTCTGTTCCAGTCTGTTCTGCCTTTCCAGCCTGTCTGCTTCTGAGCAACTAGCCGGAGCTGACCTTGGATAACAGATAAGAGGACTAATCCTTGCATGCTCTTTGAGGCCTAACAAAATTTCATCCTTATTAATTACCTTTTATCTTTC
Organism: Melanerpes formicivorus; assembly: GCF_026170545.1. Lineage (NCBI taxonomy): Eukaryota > Metazoa > Chordata > Aves > Piciformes > Picidae > Melanerpes > Melanerpes formicivorus. Next base: position 366,264 of record NW_027142550.1, on the reverse strand, counting down.
TCTAACCCATTTTGGAAAAAAAAGGAGGTAGAGGGAGAGAGGGGGTACGGGGGGAAACCCTCCTCTGTCCGGAGGAGGGCGTTTTGTTCTGTATTACTTTCTTTGCTGCATATTTCTGTATATATTGTAAATACTGTATATATTGTGTATATATCCATTTGCATTTCATCCTGCTTGTACATATAGCTTTGCTCCTCTGACTGAACTAGCTGTGGTTTCTTTCTTTGTGGGGGAGGGAGAACTGAACCTTCTCTCACCACCACAGGGTGTTATAGAGAACTATGAGTTCTCATCTCAGCCTGCTTTTCTCCAGGCTGTAGAATCTCCATTTCCCTCAGCTACTCCTTACCAGACCTGTTCTCTAGACCTTTTACCAGCTTTTTTTGCCCTTCTCTGAGCCTGCTTCAGGCCCTCAATATGATTCTTGGAGTGAGGGACCCAAACCTGAGCATTATTAGCAAGGGGGCTGGATTTGTTGACCTCCAGAAGTCCTTTCCAACCCCTACTATTATGTGGTTGGGTGATTCTATGATTTGTAAATGAAATCATTCACTTCAGGCATTATTCAGAAGTTCTTTGATGGGTTTTCTTTGCACTAAATGAGTTTTTTGTTTTAGGAATAACAAGGTTAATATTTTTAGGAAAATAATTATGAAAAATATTTATGATTATGTTGATTTTTAATGAGGAACTAATATCCTTTTGGATCGTATTTAAGATATCATCTATGTCATACAATCATGGAATGAGAGAATCACAGAATGGGACTCCTGGAGTCATAAAATCACAAATTATGGAACCATGGAATCACAGAATCATAGAATTGTTTTGGTTGGAAAAGACCTCCAAGGCCATCGAGTCCAACCATCAGCACTGGACTCCTGTTTATAGTTTGGGGAGCAGAAATCCATTCCTTCCTTCCAGTTTTCTGTATAATCCAATTGACATCTACTTGTTCAAAATATTAAGTGTGAAGTATTTAGGGCAGATTTAAATGCAGTAACAAGTAAGAGGATTTGCATAAATATTGGGCACCAGTGTCAGCTTTGAAATGCCAGCATCATTTTTCACAATTGAAAGCATGATGCCTCAGTGAAGACTCATTTATTAGAAGACCAAACCAATGTTTCAATAAAGACTTCGAATTTCCTGCCAGGGAGAAGAAGCCCTTGGGCAGCATTCTGAAGTCAAGCAGTGAATTGCTATTCTAATCCAGAATGGAACATTTTAATAAGTGTGATAAATGACTCACAAAAGGCTGCAGGTTTCCATCTCAAGAGAATGGGAAGTAGGCAAAGGCTGGGTGATAGATGTAGAGGGTTTTAGTGGTAAGCAGTTTGCAGTGTCAGTACAACACCATCTTACTGAACTTTCAGCGGCTAAATTCCTGTCCATTGTGTTGCCAGCAAAGATGTACCTAAAGAAATAGACTTATAGGATAGGATAGGATAGGATAAGGTAGGGTAGGGTAGGATAGGATAGGATAGGATAGGATAGGATAGGATAGGATAGAATAGAATAGAATAGAATAGAATAGAATAGAATAGAATAGAATAGAATAGAATAGAATAGAATAGAATAGAATAGAATAGAATAGAATTAACCAGGTTGGAAAAGACCTTTGAGATCATCGAGTCCAACTCATCACACAACACTATCTAAACAACTAAACCATGGCAACAAGCACCCCATCCAGTCTCTTCCTAAACACCTCCAGGGATGATGACTCCACCACCTCCCTGGGCAGCCCATTCCAATGGCCAATCACTCTTTCTATGAAGAATTTCTTCCTAACATCCAGCCTAAACCTGCCCTGGCACAGCTTGAGTCTGTATCCTCTTGTTCTGGTGCTGGTTGTCTGGGAGAAGAGACCAAGCCCCACCTGGCTACAACCTCCCTTCAGGTAGTTGTAGACAGCAAGAAGGTCTGCCCTGAGCCTCCTCTTCTCCAGGCTAAACAACCCCAGCTCCCTCAGCTTCTCTTCATAGGGCTTGTGCTCCAAACCCCTCCCCAGCTTTGTTGCCCTTCTCTGGAAACATTCCAGCAAGTCAACATCTTCCCTAAACTGAGGGGCCCAGAACTGGACACAGGACTCAAGCTGTGGTCTAAGCAGTGTTGAGTACAGGGTCAGAACGACCTCCCTGCTCCTGCTGGCCACACTATTCCTGATCCATTTCAGGATGCCATTGGCCTTCTTGGCCACCTGGGCACACTGCAGGCTCATGTTCAGCCTACTATCAACCACTACCCCCAGGTCCCTTTCTGCCTGGCTGCTCTCCAGCCACTCTGACCCCAGCCTATTGCACTGACATCCTTATCTGCTGATACAGTGGCTGCAGCTCTTGTATCTTCAGCAATTCAGGCTGCCCAGGGAGATGTTAGAGTCACACTATCCCCGAGAGGTGTTCAAGAAACAACTGGACATGGCACTTGAGGACATGGGTTAATAGCACAGTGGTGTTGGGTTGCCAGTTGAACTCGATGATGTTAGAGGTCTTTTCCAGTCACAATTCTATGATTCTGTGAGAAGATCAGGAGCACAAACATGTAACAAATAAAGTGGAGAGAAAAAAAATAGCAAGAAAAAAAAAATAATTCAGAAGAAAAAAAGAAGAATTAACAAGAGTTAAAAAATGGAAGAAACCCCAAAATAATTAGGAAAGAAAAATTAGGACTAAATTCTTTACAGTGAGGGTTGTGAGAAAGTGTGATTAGCTGGCCAGGATGCCCTTTCCCTGGTAGTCTTCAAGGCAAGGTTGGGCAAGCCCTTGCTCAACCAAGTTTAGTTGAGAGGCATCTCTATCCAGGGCAGGAGAGTTTAGAATAAACCTTTATTTAGAATAAACCAAACCAGGTTGGAAGAGACCTTCAAGATCATTGTGTCCAACCCATCAACCAATCCAACCCACCCAAACAGCTAACCCATGGCACCAAGCACCCCATCAAGTCTCCTCCTCAACACCTCCAATGACGGCAACTCCACCACCTCCTTGGGCAGCCCATTCCAATGGGCAATCACTCTATCTGTGTAGAACTTCTTCCTAATATCCAACCTGAACCTCCCCTGGCACAGCCTGAGACTGTGTCCTCTTGTTCTAGTACTGGGTGCCTGGGAGAAGAGACCAACATCCGCCTGTCTACAACCTCGAGTTGGAGTAGATGACCTCTGTGGTCCCTTCCAACATATGCCATTCTATGATGATTTTTCCTATGATTCTAACTGCTGTGGATCAGTAACTCCTCAAGGTAGTGGTTTTTCCAGTCACCACAAAGGTTGTCAGGAAGGGGCTCTTTCTTCAGTGCATGGTGGGAGGGTGAGAGACAGCAGACATAAACTGCTGGCCATATAGACAATCATTTTCCCTGCGAGGACAGCTGAGCAGTGGAACCACCTTGAGAGGCTGCACAGTCTCCATGCTTCAGGGGTAGAAAAGGCAACTGGGCCATGCCTGAGCAGTGTGATCTGACCTCAGACTTATACTTGAGACCTCTTGAGGTCCTTCCAATCAATTCTTCGATGTTATTACTGAAATTTGGTCATTTTCTTAAATGCATTTTCTGCCAAGCAAATTTTTTTTCTTGCTTTTATTCCTTTTATCGTTTTATTTAAATGCTCTCCCCAATGGCAACTTCAGCTAAAGGTGTCTCACCTAGATCTGCTTTATCTCCTCTTCAGCTCCTGCCATGCACTTATTAGTTGACTGAAGAGCTCTGATCCTCAGATTTTTAAGCTGGGTTTTTTTTTCTGATATTTAAATGTCTGCATACAAGAGATGCTTCAAGACACAGATTGCTGCTGCCAGCCCTCTGTGCTTGACAAGCCAGCAGATTGCTGATAAAATTGCTTAATTCTCAGCAGAGTTTTTAATATTCCCTAAGATTTTCCACTATTTACCTTGAATTTGTACTAAGTAGAATTTTCTTCCATAAGCCATGATAAATAGGATCCTGTACTTTATAGAACTGTGGCAGGTGTTTGCTACAGCCTCTGAAAAGCTTCACTTCTCGCAATGATTCATTCAGATTAACATAAAATCCTAGAATAGTTTGGGTTGGAAGGGACATTCAAGATAATCTAGTTCAAACCACCTGCCATGGGCAGGGACACCTCTTACTGAGACCCTTCATGTCCTACTAGACCATCCTGCTCAAGGTCCCACCCAGTGTGGCTTTCAAAACTTCCAGCCCTGCATCTTCCACAACTTCTCCAAACAACCTGTTCCAGTACCTCATCACCCTAATGGGAAACAATTTCTTCCTCATGTCTCATCTCAATCCAGCTTCTTCCACTTTGAAGCCATTACCCCTCACTCAGTCACTCCAGGCCTTTGTTGATGGTCCTCTTCCAGCTCTCCTGGAGCCCACTTCAAATAGTGGAAGGCTACTAGTACATCTGCCTGAAACCTTCTCTTGTCCAGGCTGAACAACCCCAACTCTCTCAGCCTGCCTTCATAGCAGCCCATCTTCATAGAATCACAGAGTCACCAAGGTTGGAAGAGACCTCAAAGATCATCAAGTCCAACTGTCACCCAACACCTCATGACTAACCCATGGCACCAAGTGCCACGTCCAATCCCCTCTTGAACACCTCCAGGGATGGTGACTCCACCACCTCCCTGGGCAGCACATTCCAATGGCTAACAACTCTCTCAGTGAAGAACTTTCTCCTCACCTCGAGCCTAAATGTCCTCTGGCACAACTTGAGACTGTGTCCTCTTGTTCTGGTGCTGGTTGCCTGGGAGAAGAGACCAAACCTTTCCTGGCTACAACCACCCTTCAGGTAGTTGTAGACAGTAATAAGGTCTCCCCTGAGCCTCCTCTTCTCCAGGTCTTCCAGCCCTCTGATCATCTTCATGGCCTCTTCTGGACCTGCTCTAACAGTTCCATGTCCTTTTTCATCAGGCACAGGGAGATGGTGGAATCACTATCCCTGGAGGTATTCAAGTGACGTGTGGATGCTGCATTTGGGGGCATGGTCTAATGGCAATGGTGGTCTTAAGCTGATGGTTTGACTCGATTATCTTGTAAGTTTTTGCCAACCAAAACAAGTCTATGATTGCGTTGGGAGCACCAGAGCTGCCCACAGGACTCCAGGTAGTTTGCTGCTGCTTCTATTGGTAAATTCAAAGCCTACAACACTCGGAATGCCGTAGCACAAAAGAGTTGCAATATTGCTGTCAAATATTTCATTTGAGGCTTGTCAGAACCCGATCATTTTAATATTTTTTTTATTAAATTGAGGTATTTTTTGAGTACATTACTGGCTTATTCTGCTCATGATAAAAACAACAGTAGTCCTAATACAGTGTAGGCAGACATTTATTCAAGGGGAAAAGACTCAAATGACGTGAATCTTGGTGTTTTTTTCTCCCCACAACCGCAGACAGGTTATGGGTTGGAAATTATCATTAATAACTTGAGGGAATTAGAGAATGCACGAAAACATAAGCAGAGAGCAATGGGTTTCACATCTGCAGTGCATCTGCAATTTATCCAGTGTGATTCTGTTTTGGAAAGGTTTAATAAAAATCAAACTTCTGCTGTTTAGGTGGTTTATTGGATTTATCTTTCTGTAGGTAGAAAATGAGTTTCTTATTACTCCCTTGATGTGGGAGATGAATCGAGAGCAGCTTAAATTATACTTTAGGAGGGTAATGGTCAGGATGGAGAGACACAAAACAGGGAGCTTAAAATGGAGAGCATTAGCAATGCCTTCAGTTTTCAGTATCGCCTCAATTATGATGTTTCATAGAAACATGCAATAGTTTGGGTTGGAAGGAGCCTCAAAGATCATCCCGCCATGGACTGGGACACCTTACACTAGACCAGGTTGCTCAAGGCCTCTCCCAATTTATTGTGATGGTTCTGCTGCTTCTTGGTACACAAAATTTATCAGCTGAAGTGTTAGGTTGTTTTTTTTTATTATCAAGAGATTTATTAATTCCCCTGGTGCAGCTTGGAGTCATTTCTTGTCCTATAATTTGTTACTAAGGAGAAGAAACCAATCCCCACCTCACTCTAATCTCCTTTCAGGGAGCTGTAGAGCGTCAGAAAGTTTCCCCTCAATCTCCTTTTCTCCAGACTAAACAACCCCATTTCCCTTTGCTACTCTTTACCAGACCTCTTCTCCAGACCCTTCACCAGCTTTGTTGCCCTTCTCTGGACATGCTCCAGCCCCTCAATGTCCTTTCTGGAGTGAGGGACCCAAACCTGAACCCAGAACTCAAGGTGGGTCTTCAACAGTGCTGAACACAATGGGGACAGTGGTTTCCCTGGTCCTGCCGGTCACACTATTGCTGAACCAGACCAGGATGTTGGTGGCCACCTTGACCACCCAGGCACATGACAGCTCATCTTCACATGGCTGAATAAACCAATGAAAACAGATTTAAAACTTCTGGATCTGTTGTATCCTTGGTTGCATTCACAGGAACATGAATTGTTTCTTATGATATTAAATTGGCTATTTTATAGTTATTCTCCGAAAGGAAAAAAACCCTATTTTGTGAATATGAATGGAAAATTTTCATCTGTGCATCTTCCATCCCCACTGCAATGCACAATCCTCTTTGAAGACATTCAACTTGTCAGGAAACGGATATGAAAATCGTTGGTATTAGCTGCCGGCAGTCTCCCTTGGCTTTCTCCTTGGTGACATGACTCCCTGGAGCATTGTCCTGCTACTTCCTGCTGCAGACTCCCTCTTTTTCCCAAAAGACAAACTGTGAAGCTGAAGGGGGGGAAAAAAAATTAAAAAAGAAGTCAGGCTGCCTACAGAAGCATTGAGTCTTTGGGGATTCCTCCCTGAAGTAATTTGTTCCCTTAAGAATCATAAAGCAGAGCATGCCTGATTCCTCTCTCCATCCTCCCTGCCTCCCCCACTCTGTCTCCCCTGCCTCCCTCCCTCCTTCCTTTCTTCTTTCCTCCTTCCCTCTCTCCCTGCCTACCCCATTCTCCTCCTGAAGAAATAGTGCTACATCTACAAGTTATAATGTGGAAGGAGAACATAAGTGTAGTGAAAGAAAAGTAAACCATTCCAAGGGAAGTAGGAGCCTGAACTGGTTCCTATGGCACTGTCTTGGTGTCTTGGCTTTTGAGCAATTGGTTTCATCTTGTGGAATTGTTTTGGTTGAAAGAGACCTCCAAGATCATGGAGACCAAATCTGATTGCCCTTCTCTGGACACACTCCAGCAACTCAATGTCTTTCTTGTAGTGAAAGACCCAGTTCTCTCCTCCACCTTTTGTGGGGTGCGGGAAGGATAAGCAAGTGGTTTATGGAGTTCAGGTCCTGCCTGTGTGGTAACTCTTAGCTGCTGTTTAGTTGCCAGCTGGGGTTAAACCAGGACAGCTCCCTGTGCCTTTCATTCAAAATGAGACTAATTTTGATGCCTTCACTCTCTTACCATTGCTATGAAAGACTCCTGTGACACTTGGCCAAGATGACTCTGTAGCAAGGAGTAGTAATTTAACTCTGTGCTTAGTTTCACTCCACTAAATCAGGATAAATATCAATCCAAGCCATATCATTTTCATCCCTTAGCCAGTACCTTGCCTTCTGCCTCAGCTCAAGAAACAGCTCCAGTTTGACAAATCAGAAGATTATAAAAGGCACAGTCAGTGAGTGGTCAATCTAGCAACATTACCTCTTATATGAACAAATCCTCACCAAGCCAAATGTTATTAGAGGGCAAGGCAGGTTCTAAATGTGCATTTTGCCCACAAAGAGCAAGGGAGGGATTTTCAGGGAGTAATCTGCTGCTGCTATAAATATTCAGCAGGTAGTGATGTATTGGGGGTGTTATCCTTCACGTTTGCTCACTTCTTTCTTTAGCTTTCTCACTTCTCATTAAATGCTGTTTGAATACCTCTCTTTTAGCATTTGGTTTTTGCAAAGAGCATGACACAATGTAGAACTTTCCTGGCATTCTAATCAATGAGATGCAGGGTATTTTTAACCAGCAGAAAGAAAACCTACTTCAAATTGAGAATTATTGCTAGCCTCCTCCATCCTTGCTGTTGAACTGTGCAGGGCCCTTATCACATTAGCACTGCATAGCCTAGAAGAAGGGTAATTGCATCATCAGTCTCTCTTGGTCTCTGTCTCAGCCCTTTTAGCATGCTCATCCTTTCCATTACTTCATCATTTCATTTAATATTCTCCTGGGTTAGAATCCTCTCAGCAGCAGGAACATGCTGAAATAACAGAATCACAGAGGGCTAGTGGTTGGAAGGGATCTCTGGAGATCAGTAGTTCCAAACCTCCTGTCAAAGCCGGATTGCCCAGAGAAGATCACACAGGAACATGTCCAGGTGTGTTTGGAATGTTTCCAGAGATGGAGACTCCACCACCTCCCTGGGCAGTCTGCTCCAGGGCTCCATCACCCTTAAATTCAAGTTCCTCTACATGTTTAGGGGGACCTCCTTGTGTTCAAGTTTGTGTCCACTACTTCTTGACCTTTCATGGGACGCCACTGAAGGAAAGACTGATCCCATCCTCCTGACACCCACCCTTTCATTATTGATCAGCACTGATGAGTTTCTCCCTCAGTCTTCTTTTCTTCAGACTAAAAAGGCCCAATTCATAGGGCCATAGTATTGTTTCTGATGGCAAAGACCTCCAAGATTAAGTCCAGCCATCAACCCAGCACCACCATGGTCATTAAACCGTGTCCCAAAGAGCCATCTCCACACATTTCTTGAACACCTTCATGGATGGCTGCTCTACCACCTCCTTGGGCAACCTGTTCCTATGCCACAGTTCTCTCAGTCTTTCCTCAACAGGAAGATGTTCTATTCCCCTCATCATCTAATCAACAGTTGCTGGATGCTTTACTCTAAAATTTCTTTCTCTTAGATCAAAGGGTATTTGACTTTTTTATTTCTTTATTTTCTTTTTTCTCTTTTTTCTTCATAATCAGTATCCTTTGAAAGTTTTCTCTCCAAACAGATGGATATTGAATCTTTATTTCAAAATTTGAATTTCAACTGTGAACAGCAAACAGAATCCTGTCTTCAATAAAATTCCAAAACAGGACTATCTTATAAAGTGTCATTGTTTAGCTATCTAGGGCATTTGTAACCCCTTCAGAGTCTCAACACTGAAGTAGTGACAGGAATCTCTGTCATAGTTCCACATCCCCCAACGCAAGAAGGACATAGAACTATTAGAGCAGGTACAGAGGAGTCTATGAAAATGATCAGAGGGCTGGAGCACCTCTCCTACAAGGGCAGGATGAGAGCTGGGGTTGTTCAGCCTGAAGAAGACAAGGCTCTGGGGAGACCTTCTAGCAACTTTCCTGTATTTGAATGGGGTTCCAGGAGAGCTGGAGAGGGACTTTTGACAAAGGCCTGGAGTGGCAGGATGAGGGCTAATGGCTTCAAACTGGAAAAAGCTGGATTAAGGTGACACACAAGGAAGATATCTTTCCACTGGAGGCTGGTGAGGCACTGGAACAGATTGCCCAGAGAAGTTGTGGAGGGTGCAAGCCTGAGAGTGTTGAAATCCATATTGGATGGAGCCTTGAACAAGCTTATCCTGACATAGGTGTCGCTACCTATAGCAGGGGGTTGGAACTAGATGATCTTTAAGGTCCCCTTCAACCCAAACCATTCTATGATTCTATGATTTTTTTTTTTCTTTTTGTTACATTTTTTAGTGAACAGATAATGCAGTTCCTGAAAAGGAGAAACGCTGATTCTTCCAAATTTACTCCAGCAACAGATGAGATACCTGCTTCTCATAATTTCAAGGGACACAGCAAGTGGAAATGTAGGGAAGCTTCTTATTAATTGATGCAAATCTTCTCTTTTTAATTATATCATCCATTTTCAGGTGTCTATGCTTCTGATAATGATAATAATAGTAAAAAAAAAAATTATACATACATTAAAAAAATGAAAAAGATAAAGCTGATTAAAAACAGACATATGAGAGCAGGCTGAGATAGCAAGCAACTTGGCAGTTTTATCTCAAATATCTCTTGCACCCTAATGCTGTATCTGGCTCTCTGTATGGAGACACATGGATATTTCACAAAATACAACACTTCTGTCTCTGTAGGTACAAAGCCTCACAAAGCCAAGGCCCTCTTGATGATTACAGGCCAGGAAATGAACATCCAGATCAGAACGATAAAGAGAATAATTCCAGACTTCTCAAAGGTCAAGATTCTGTCACTTGGCATTAATAAAAAGTGTTTGAATAGTCTTGTTGCAAGGATGGGTCTCCTTTTAGAGGTGAACACTGCAAGGAGGAAGGGAAAAAAATCCAGATCCTTCAAAATCTCTTCTCCTCTACTCTGCTCTGGTGAGACCTAATTGTGGCCTTCCAGTATCTGAAGGGGGCCTACAGGAAGGCTGCGGAAGGACTTCTCAGGATCTCAGGTAGTGATAGGACTAGGGGGAATGGAATGAAGCTGGAGGTGGGGAGATTCAGGCTGGATGTGAGGAGGAAGTTCTTCCCCATGAGAGTGGTGAAACCCTGGAATGGGTTGTCCAGGGAGGTGGTTGGGGCGCCATCCCTGGAGATGTTTAAGACGAGGCTGGATGAGGCTCTGTCCAGCCTGATCTAGTGTGGGGTGTCCCTGCCCATGGCAGGGTGGTTGGAACTAAATGATCCTTGTGGTCCCTTCCAACCCTGAATGATACTATGATACTATGACCCCACCTGGAGTACTGCATCCAGTTCTGGAGCCCCTATTGCAGAAAGGATCTGGAGGTGCTGGAATGTGTCCAGAGAAGGGTCCTGAGGATGATTAGAGGGCTGGAGCTCCTATGAGGACAGATTGAGGGAGTTGGGGCTGTTCAGTCTGGAAAAGAGAAGGCTCCAAGGAGACCTAATTGTGGCCTTTCAGTATCTGAAGGGGACCTACAGGAAAGCTGGGGAGGGACTTTTTAGGGTGTCAGGCAGTGATAGGACTAGGGAGAATGGAACAAAATTAGAAATGGGTAGATTCAGATTGGATGTTAGGAAGAAGCTCATCACCATGATGATGGTGGTGAGACACTAGCAACAGCTTGCCCAGGGAAGTGGTAGAAGCCTCATGCCTGAAGGTTTTTAAGGCCAGGCTGGATTTGGCTCTGGGCAACCCGTCCTCCTTGTGTTGAGGGCCCCAGAACTGTAAGAAGTGCTTCAGATAAGGTCTCTCCAGAGCCGAGTACAGGGGCAGAATCGCCTCCTGAATCTTGCTGACCATGCTTTTTCTTTATGTAGTCCAGGACACGGTTGTCATAGACACAATATCAGATTTGATCTCACCAGGAGAAGGTCTCTCAATGGTTTTGTACATCTTGACCTAGGACACAGAGCCATGACTAACTGCAGCCACGGGCTCCTGTTTCTCAGGCTCATGCCTGTGATTTTATTATTTCTTTTGCTTAGAAGCTACACACCTCACAGCTTTGTTTGAAGTCTGTCTCCACACATCCCTTGCTATCTCACCTGCTGCTTTCAAGATAACTTCAAAGCTTATCAGCAAAGCACATGTTTTAAACAGCTATTTATGAGCTCTTCAGTTGAGCATCATAGAATTATTTTGGTTGGAAGAGACCTCTAAGATCCTTTAGTCCAACCATCAACCCAACAGCACCATGGCCATTGAACCATGCCCCAAAGTGCTAAATCACCATGACCATTTTTTGACAATATCCATCAAAAGACCATTTCCAAGCACGGTCACAAATTGTTTTGCCAGAAAACTGGTGGCAGTAGTGTATAAACCTGCAACTCATGTGGAATTGGAAGACTGATGCATTGATAATGTAAGTCATGTTAGAATTACAGAATTGTTTTGGTTGGAAATCATGCTACAGCTACAAGATGGAACATGGAAGGAGAACATCAGAGTTGTGAAAATGTAAACCATTCCAAGAGAAGCAGGAGCCTGAAATTATTCCTAAGAGAACTATTGTCTTGGCTTTTTTAGGAATCAATTTTATCTCATAGATTCATAGAATTGTTTGGTTGGAAAAGACCTCTAAGATCATCAATTCCAGCTGCCAAACTAACACCACCATTTCAGCTGTCAAACTAACATCACCACGGCCATTAAACCACGTCTCAAAGTGCCATGGCCACACATTTCCTGCACACCTCCAGGGATGGTGACTTCATCACCTCCCTGGGCAGCCTGTTCCAATACCTGACCACTCTTGCAGGACAGAAATTTTTCCTTCTGTTCAACCTATACCCAATGCGCCTGACACAGATTTGGTACAGATTCTATCAGAAGGTCCAGTAATGCTGGGCAATGTACACTTTTACAACTTTAAAGCTTTCTTTTCTTCAAGGAAACAAATCAAACCAAACCAAACCAAAACAAAAGAAACCAAACCAAAACGCTATTAAATAATTCTAAATAAAAGAAAGCTAAACCTCTCTAAAACTTCTTTCCTTACAGCAGAAAAAAAATATTAATAAATCCTAATATTCCCAGCCTGCATCCTCACATGAGGATGGTCAAATGCCATGAAATTAGACAGCTGTACAATCCCAACAGCAAACATTTTAGAATCACAGAGCTCCCAGGGATGAGGCTTCTACCACCTCCCTGGGCAAACAGTTTCAATGTCTCACCACCCTCATGGTGAAGAATTTCTTCCCAACATCCAATCTGAATCTACCCATTTCTAGTGTTTTTTTTCCATTCCCCCTAGTCATGTCATTACCTGACACCTTGAAAGTCCCTCACCTGACCCATTTTCCCCTCAAATCCCAGAGCACCTGAGCTCTGTTGAAGTCTCCTCCCACCCCAGGTGTGGCCACTTGGCCCTCCCCACCCACTCCCCTTTTTAATCCCCACCAGGAAGGGCAGTAGCCCTAAGCTGAGCCCATCTGGGCTGAGGATCCTCCTCTCATCTCTGGTGAGTGCCCATGGTGCACACTGGGTGATGGTGGTGGTGACAACAAAGGCCGGGGGGCCTGGTGGCCCCCCGGCTGTTAGGAACATTATTGATTGCCAATCCAATATCATCCATGGGTGCTGGCTGGGCCTCCTCACTGGGACTAAGCTCCTCTGTGTGGTATCTTGACTGGCTGAGGGTCTTGCCCCCAGTTCTGGGATGGGCACAAAATGGTGGTGGTGGAGCAGGAGCTGTTTAGTCATATGATATTATGCTCATTATGCTATTTTTACCTGGAGGCTCCTTGAGTCTGCTCTCATCATTCAGTAAATGTCTGCTTTTTTGCCTCATTTACAGACCATTTCTTTCCCCTCGCTGCTTCTTTTCAGAATTAAGGAAGGAAAGGAGGGAAAAAAGTAGTACAGCCTATCTGGTAAACACATCTACTTATCAGTCAATTCTGAACAGGAAGCCTTCAGGAAGAGGGGCAGATTGGAAAGTGAGAATCACTTCTTACAAATTACAAGACAAATTTTATATAGAACAGACAGAAAAAGACTGCATCTTCTCCATTGTGGTTATGTTTCATAGTGGTAAAGGCAGAGGAAAAATATTTCAAGCTGGCTTGGAAATCTCAGTCACACTCCTCTACAGAAAGAATCACTGAGAAAAGCACATTGTGGCAAGTAAATACCCATCCTTCATACAGAAATACAGAATTAACCAGGTTGGCAAACTCCAACCTATCATCCAACACCATCTAATCAACTAAACCATGGCACCAAGCACCCCATCCAGTCTCTTCCTAAACACCTCCAGTGATGGTGACTCCACCACCTCCCTGAGCAGCACATTCCAATAGCAAATCACTCTTTCCATGAAGAACTTCTTCCTAACATCCAGCCTGAACCTCCCCTGGTGCAACTTGAGACTGTGGTTGCTTGTTCTGGTGCTGGTTGCCTGGGAGAAGAGACTAACCCCCTCCTGGCTACAACCTCCCTTCAGGTAGTTGTAGACAGCAATAAGGTCTGCCCTGAGCCTGCTCTTCTGCAGGTTAAACAACCCCAGCTCCCTCAGCCTCTCCTCATATGGCTGAAAAATATCCTTACAAGATGAATTCTTAACCAGTGGAACAGACTGCCCAGGGAGGTGGTGGAGTCACCATCCCTGGAGGTGTTTCAAAGCTGCAGAGATGTGCTGCTGAGTGATATATTGTAGTGGTAGCTCTAGGACAGTGGTTGGGCGTGATGATCCCAAAAGCCTCTTCCAGTCTCAATAGATCCATGATTCTGTGATGCAAAGGTGGCTATCAAATCACAGGTATGTGTCCTATCTGTGACTTTGTCAATTGTGATCTTTTGTCATGATGAAGGAAGGGCAATTTGCCTTTTTTTCTGGCTTTTTAAAACTGGCTGGAAGGAGGGGTTGGGGGCGGGACAAACCCACACGGAACATAGGAACTTCTATTCATGCTCCTGAACCCAAAATAAAACTGCTAACAGCAGCAAAAAATAGCTACTACAAGTTCTCATAGCTGCAGTACCTCCATGCTCATTTCACTTACCAGTTGAAATTTATTTATTTATTTATTTATCACTGGCTGCACAGACCTGAGGCAGTACACAACTCCCGTCTTCCCTAACACACAGCCATCCACCCTAAGCATAGTAGATTATATTCTGTAAATAAAATCACGGGAGCCAGAAGAAACAATAAACCCAAGAGAAAAAGTGTTGTAGGGAAATTGCAGACAGGGAGGAAAACAAACAAACAAGTCCAGAGTGGGAGAGTCAAATTGACAGAACTGTAGTATGTTAGATGCTTGGAAGGGACCTCTAGAGATCATCAAACCCATTCCCCCTGTGGAATAGAGTCACCTACAGCAAGTCATACAGGAACACATCCAGGCAGGTGTTGAAAATCTCCAGAGAAGGAGATTCCACAGCCTCTCTGAGCAGCCTGCTCCAGGGCTCCAGCACTGTCACAGTAAAGAAGCTTTTCTTCATGTTGAGGTGGAACCTCCTGCATCCCAGCTTGTAACCATTGTTCCTTGTCCCGTCCCTGGGTGTGGCAGTTTTAGGCTATGCCTTTAAAATTCAGTTACAGATTCTAAGCAGGAAAGTAGAAAACCATAAATAAAACATCACTGGGTGTCTAAACAAATTCATTGGATAAATGTCTGGGATAAGAGGAGCTGTACCAGAACAACTCTTCACGTTTCCCATTTTAGGAAGAGACTGGATGGGGTGCTTGGTGCCATGGTTTAGCTGATTAGATGGTGTTGGATGATAGGCTGGACTTGATCTCAAAGATCTCTTCCAACCTGGTTCATTCTGATTCCCATTCCTTTTCTCTTCTCTTCTGGTCTCAGATGTTTTACTTTGCTCAGGAGGGAGGATAATGTGCTTCTGGCTGGCCTTGGGATAAGTCTAACCTAATGCTTTCCCTCTCAAATCCTCTCTCTCTCGGGACAGAGTGGATTGGGGGGGAAGTGGAAGAGCTTCCTGGGTCTTTTTGACCGGGGAGGCGGGTCTGTGTTGTTTGCTAATTGTAAATATCTGTATAATATTGTAAACACTGTATATTTTGTATGTATCCATTGCATTCCATTGTAGAGTGTGTTTCTTTTCTTGTAAATACAGCTTCATTTGCTTCTAACTGAGTTGGTCTGGCAAAAAGTTAATGCTGGGGGGAAACTTCAACCCACCACACTGGGCATCACAAAAAAAGAGACTGGCACCTTCATTCTGACACCCACCTCTCAGAAATTTATAGGCATTGATAAGATCCCCTCTCAGCCTTCTCCTCTCAGGACTAAACAGCCCCAGGTCTTAGTCTTTATTCTTAGGAGAGATGTTAAGTTCCCCAGTCACCCCAGTAGCTCTCCATTGGACTCTCTCCAGCCAGGTCCCTGTCTCTCTTGATCTGGGGAGCCCAAAACTCAATACACTATTCCAGAGCAGAGGGGGAGAAGAACCTCTCTTGACCTGCTGGACACAGTTTTCTTGATGCACCCCGGGACGACATTGGCACTTTTGCACACAAGCACACATTGCTGTCCCACAGACAACTTATTCACCACCAAGATTTCAGGGTTTTTCTCCATGAGTCTCCTTTCCAGGGAGACAACCTCTAGTCTATATTGGTGCCTGGTGTTGTTCTTCCCCAGGTGCAGGACTCTACACTTGTCCTTATTGAATGTTTGGCAAACACTGAGATCTGATGGAAAGAAATTATTGTAATTACTGTGTGTGTTAATAATTAGGCTAATTTTCCTCTGAAAAATACATATTCAAGGAGATAATTTCCATAGAGACAACCTCATATGATGTGACTTACCCAAACTGGAGACAGCGTAGTAGGGTAAAAAAAATATGCCAGATAATGGATTGCAGAGGCCAGTTTCTGATCTACTTATGTTGACAAATAGACATCTGACTCCTCCTGATTTTCATAAACTAATAGAATGGGTTGGGTTGTAAGCCACACTTCAAGGCCATCTAATCCAACCCCCTGCAGTCAGCAGGCTCCCCATGGTGATGTTTGAATCCCCATCAAGCTGCGCCAGGGGAGGTTTAGGCTGGATGTTAGGAAGAAGTTCTTCATAGAAAGAGAGATTGGCCATTGGAATGGGCTGCCCAGGGAGGTGGTGGAGTCACCATCACTGGAGGTGTTTAGGAAGTGACTGGATGTGGTGCTTGATGCAATGGTTTATTAGATTAGATAGTGTTGGGTGATAGGTTGGACTTGATGATCTCAAAGATCTCTTCCAACCTGGTTAATTCTATTCTATTCATGAAGGCATTCAAAAGCTATAGAGATGTGGTGTTGAGGGACGTGTCCCTGCACCACACTTGGCAGAGTTAGAGAATGGTTGGATTTGATGATCTCAGAGGTCTTTTCCAACCTTAATGATTCTATGGCTCCGTTCTAAGCTATCCTTTTGCCATTTAGAAATTTTTTAATGTTGTTTAAAAAAAAAAGTGTTATTCAAGCATTCAAAGTTGTTGTTTTCCAAGAGACTATGGTGAGCTTTAGATGACTAATCTGAAAAACGCCTGCCAGCAGAAAAGGTCTCTCTCTGACTGCAGTTTCCCCATTTGTTTCATCAATGCTTTGTGTTTATTTTTCCGGCTTCCAAACCAAACCTGAAACTACAAGGGTAATCTAATTTGTTCTGCTCTTGAATAATTATCACTAATAAGGATTAGTTGGCTCTTTGTCTCTCCTCACAACCACCTATTCTGTCACATGTGCTCTGCTTGCTAGCATCATTCACTGCTAGCAGATATGGAAATCCCCGAAGAATGGACTTTGAAACGCCCATTGTTGTTTGCCTAAGTAAAACTGCTTCTGATTCTTTTAAACAATAGAAGGAATCTGAAGAAGAACTGCAATGAAAACAAAAACAATAAAAAAGAAAATACTATTGAAGCCATTGATCCAATGCCCTGTCAGCTAACAATTTTTTTTATCACTTAAAAATCAGTTCAGATGCATCTACAAATATATAAACTCGTCAGGTAAATTGTTAACTGACTTCATGTCTTGGGTAAAAATCACATCTGGAAGCAAAATTTAATTAGATAATTATTTTTTTAAATCTATGAGTGTATGAATCATGTCATCATACAATCAAATTGTTGTGCCCTGGTGACAGGTGAATGATTGATGCTGGCAGACCTTGAGAAGCATTGGGAAGCTATGGCAGCAAACCCTGATGAAGAAAGTGAGGGGGAAAGAACGGCTTTTACCCATAAGCCAGTTTCTTTCTTCATAAATTCATAGAATGTGTTGGGTTGAGAGGAACCCTCAAGGTCATCTAGTTCCTTTCCCCTGCCATGGGCAGGGACACCTCCAGCTAGACCACCTTGCTTAAAGTCTCATCCAAGCTGGCATTGAACACCATGCAGGGAGGGGGCATCCTCAACCTCCCTGGGCAACCTGTTCCAGTGTCTCACCACTCTCACTGTAAACAATTTCTTCCTAATCTCCAGTCTAAATCTTCACTCTTCCACCTTGAATCCATTGCCCCTTGTCCCATTACTACAAGCCTTTGTCAAAAGTCCCTCCCCAGCTTTCTTGTAGGCCCCCTTCTTCTTAAAGTTGTTAGTGAGAGCATGAACATTTTGTCTCTGCATGCTGAGAAGCAGTGACAGATTCCTTTCACCCTTCATGGTGGTACAGGGATGCTGTTGGATGAGTTCTGGTTTCACAAATAATGTTAAGTGACCCTTCTGTTTTAAAATTCCCATTGCTTATCTTGACAATAAGATAGCTGATGGGATAGTTTTCTTCAGTATTCCACATTGCTGCTATTTCTTGTCAAGCTGTCAGTCAAAAAGAACTTTCATTAAAACCCTTCCTTCTTCCAAATTCTTCTGATATAGCAATTCAAATATTGTCCATGGTAAGAAGGAGATCTATAAAGTCCAATTCATGCTATGGCCTAGAAGATCAATTTTTAATCAAGATTGGTAAATATCTGATGAAAAGAACAAAACCACCTGATGTTGTTTGCACATTTGGAGAAATCCTACTGTGATTACAAACCTAGAGGAGTTTAACTGAGCAAAGGTTGGGTGAAAGCTGAGTAAAAACTTAAGGATATGATCCATACAGACACATTATAGAGTTTTGACAAGGACTTGTATTGATGGGATGTGAGACAATGGCTTTGAGCTGGAAGAGGGAAGATTTAGACTGGAGATTAGGAAGAAATTGTTTACAGTGAGGCTATTGAAACACTGAAACAGGCTGCCCAGAGAGGTTGTGAAGTCTGCTTCTCTAGAGACTTTCAGGACCTATCTGGATGCATTCCTGTGTGACCTGACCTAGGTGATCCTGCTTTGGCAGGGCTGTTGGACTCAATCTCCAGAGGTCACAGGTTCACAGATTGCATCAGGCTGGAAGGAAGCTTCAAAGGTCATCTTTTCCAACCCCCTTGCAGTCAGCAGGAGCACCTCCAACTAGATCAGACTGCCTCAGGCCCCATCAATGTCTCCAGGGGCAGGGATTCAACTACATCCTTGGCTAACCTGTTCCAGTATGTCACCATTCTCACTGTGAAAAACTTCCTCCTGATGTCCAGCCTAAATCTACCCTGCTCCAGTTTCAAACCATTGCCCAGTGTCCTATCACCACAGGTCCTTCTAAACAGTCCCAGCTCAGGCATTTAGATATTGAAATGTAGCTCTATAATCTCCCCAGAGCCTTCTCTTGTCTGGGCTGAACAGCCCAAATTCTTTCAGCCTATCCTCACAGGGATGGTGCTCCAGCCTCTGATCATCTTTGTGGCCCTCTAGACCCATTTCATCAGGTCGATATCTCTGCTGTGTTGGGGACCCCAGAGCCGGACACAGCACTCCAGGTGAAATCTCACCACAACAGAGCAGAGTGGCAGAATCACCTCTCTCCATCATCTGGCCACACTCCTTTTGATGCAGCCTGAGATGCCATTGGCCTAATGGGATGCAAGCGCTACTTGCTGACTCACATCTAGCTTCTCATCCACCAGCACCCCCATGTGCTTTTCTGCAGGGCTGCTCTCAATCTCAGCATCCCCCAGCCTGGACTGAGATCAAGGATTACCCAAGCCTAGGTACAATCATAGGTCTCTTCCAACCTAGATGCAATCCTAGGTCACATTGAGCCTCTACCATTCTACAGTTTTGTGATTCTAAAGCTGGTGTTTGTTTACTTTTGATTCTGAAATCTTTTAATTGCTTTTTAAGAAGACAATAACAGACAAAATGGGGAAGTTGGGATATAAACCACACCAGTGTATTGGGGGGGAAAGACTTAAATGGGGCACAGTCAATAACAAAAAGCTCTATTAACTGAAAATTTGAAGAACATTTTTTACTAATCCAAATAAATGAAAAAAAAAAAGAAGTCCTTTGCTATGGTATATACATGCACCAAATTATTTCCTTAGGCCACATTCTAGCTAATTAGGCTGCCAGTTATAATCAGAGGAATTAACATGGCAGCTAAAAAGTTCATGGCTGGTGCTTTCTGTCTGCTTTATCCAATACCAGTCAGGAAATTGCCTTGTCAACCGTGATTAAGGTGTTAACACAACACTTAAAGTTCACAAAGGCTTTAGCATAGTGGAGTAAGGTTATGATGATTGTGATGCTCAGGCATGACTTAATGTTTAAGTAAAGGTTATTTAAATGTTTAATTGCTTTTAAATTGAATTGAGTTTGTGACCAATGGGGTGTCTTGCTTGACAGCAGATTCACAGATTCATCAGAAACACAGATTCACAGGATGCATCATGCTGGAAGGGACGCTCAAAGGTCATCTTGTCCAGCCACCCTGCAGTCAGCAGAGACATCTCCAGCTTTATCAGGCTGCCCAGGGCTACACTGAGTCTGATCTTGAATGTCTCCAGGGATGTGACCTCAACCACATTTCTGGGCAACCTGCTCCAGCATCTTACTTCTCTCATTGTGAAGAACTTCATCCTTTTGTCCAATGCAAATCTACCCTGCTTCAGTTTCAAATCATTGCCCCTCGTCCCATATAATTTACAATCATTAAATCTAAATGTTACAGAGTCATAGAATGGTTTTGGTAGGAAAAGAGCCTTAAGATTGTGTCCAACCATTTTCTAACTCTGCCATCTGGGGCTATACCATGTCCCTCAGCATCACAACTCTGCCTCTTTGAAACACCTCCAGGGATGGGGATTCAATCATTGTGTCAATCAGGCCATTTTTCACAGCCTAGAGTCCCTAAAGGAACTAGATAAAAATAAATAAATCAATCCAGCATCACAGTATGAGAATTTTAGAGCAAAATATTTTCTGTCATATTCTTCTATGGGGGATGCAGAAGGAGCTCTTCTATAGAAGACTCTGGGTGCTTCTTCTCAATAGCCTTCTGATGGGCTGGACTGATCTTTCTGAACACAAGAATCATAAAATCCTAGATTCACTTTGGCTGGGAAAGACCTTTAGGATTTTCTTAACTCAGGTTATTGAAGGAAGCTCCTTCCTGGGACTTGGTTTGGTTTCTTGTTTTGATTTGTGAATTCTTCTTGGTCTCTGGCATGAAATCTGCTCCATATCATGGAGTCATTTTGGTTCTAAAAGGTCATCAAGCCCAAACAATCTTTAGCAAGGCTGGGGCTAAACCATGTCCTTCAGCACCACTTCCAGGCATCTTTAAACTACCTCCATGAATGGGGACTCAACCACCTCCATGAGGAGCCTGTTCCAGTCTTTGAGAACACTTTCAATGAAGGAGGTTCTTTTCATATCCAGCTTAAAACTCCTCTGATGCAACTACAGTCCATTCCCTCTCCTCCAATATCTTGTTATTAGGGAGAAGGGAACAACACCCACCTGACTCCAACTTCCTTTCAAGCTGTTGTAGAGAGCCAAAAGCTCATTGAAGAAGTTGCTTCTAACATCCAACCAAAATCTCCTTTAGTGATTTAGTTGAAAGTGCTCCTGCTCATTTCAGTGAGGTTACACAAGATGACCTTAGAGGGGCCTTTCTAACCCAGGGAAATCTGTGAACCTGTGGAGCAACCTGAGGCCATTTTCAGCCAAACAGGACTGAAATGACCAAAGAGAGGATTTGAAAAATTACTGAATGAAAACAAACTCAGGAGAATTTAGTAACAGATAAGAGCTACTTCTCTGCTCAGTCAACTGCTCAACTTTTTTGAGTCACTAGTCCAGAAGACTATCAGAACTAGGACTAGAACTAGGACAGAACTAGAACTTGAGGAGCAGTGTAGGTAATAATGTGCTATATGTGTGTCTCTTAAGGCTTTTTTTTTCCCTTTCCACCAGAAATAAAAAGCTTATGTGATGCAGCCAGTTAATAACCAGTTTTACCCAGTCGTGTCTGAAAGCAGAGAACCTTTGCCCTCAGATCACAGAATTTCTGCTTAGAAGAGAACAAAGTAAAAGACCAAGGCTTGCAAGTGACTGTAACATAGCAAACTCAAGAATATGTGGGTGTTTCTCCTCAAGCTTTGTGCACTGTGCTTCTTTTGTTCACTTAAGGACAGTTAAAGCTTGTTTTTGTCCTCTTAAGTTCAAGAAAAATGTCTCTAAGATGATAATTCTGTGGGAGTGAGGCAAAAGGACCTTGTTTGAGCACCTATTTATTATGCTGAGAGCAGAACTGTGGTGTTAGGACTGTTTTACCTGATTTCTACCTTCTAATGAAGGTAAATGCCAAGAATAGCTCAGGTCTGTGAATCCCCACTTCTCTTTGTCTTGATATTAAAGTGCTAAGTTTCAATACCCAGTTCCTACCTACAAAATGGTAGGGGTTGGAAAGGACTTATGGAGATTGCTTCTAATGCCCCTGCTAGAGGAACTGGCAGAGCTCATTGGAAGAGCTTTAAACTAGATTTGAAGAGAAAAAGGGGAAAATCCAAGCTGGAGATAAGTCCAGAACTACACAGACCTTTGAGGGGTGGTGTGCTTGCAATGCCCTTTGGTCTGCAGTCTCGATGAAGGCAAGACTTGGACATCCATGCAACAGCAAAGACACAAGGATTACTAATGTGTCCTAAACATGAACATGAATCAACAGTGTTCTCAGGTGGCCAAGAAGGCCAACAGCACCCTGGCCTGGATCAGGAATAATGTGGCCAGCAGGACGAGGGAAGTGATCCTGTCACTGTACTGGGCATTGGAGAGGCCACACCTCAAATAATAGGTTCAGTTTTTATCCCCTTACTACAAGAAGGACAATGAGGGGCTGGAGAGCATGTCCAGAGGAGGGCAACGAAGCTGGTGAAGGGTTTGGAGAACAGGTCTGGTGAGGAGCAGCTGAGGGAATTGGGGTTGTTTAGTCTGGAGAAGAGGTTGACGGGAGACCTCATTGCTTTCTACAACTCCCTGTAAGGAGGTTGGAGTGAGGTGGAAGTCAATGTTTTCTCCCCAGTATCAGGTGATAGGATGAGAGGAAGCAGCCTCCAGTTGCACTAGAGGAGGTTTAGGCTGGATATAAGAGAAAGCATCATTACTGAAACAGTTGTTAGGCACTGGAACAAGCTGCCCAGGGAGGCAGTGAAGTCACCACCTTTGGAGGTGCTCAAGAAACCTGTGGACATAGCACTTTGGGATGTGGTTTAGTGCCAATGGTGGTGTTGGGTTGATGTTTGGACTCAATAATCTTGCAGGTGTCTTTGAAGCAAAGCAATTCTATGAAAACACGGAAGCATCTGAGGATATTCATGCAGAAATCGAGGCTTCTCCCCCTGAAAAAGGTGTCAGGATTAATAGGCCAGCTGAAAAACATCGGCACAAATGTGGGCAGCATGGGAAACAAATGGCTGAAGCTGGGAGCCATTGTGCAGTAGGGAAACTATGACATAGTGGCCTTAATGGAAACATGGGGGGATGCCTCAAACCAGCACTTCTCTAACAGAAAATCAATTTGCAAAACCTTCTCAGAGAGAAAAATAAGAAATAATGCTCTGCATTACCCAAAGTCTCTGGGCAACAGAGAAATAAAATCTTAATATCTTAAACTTTCCAGGGTATTTACTTTAAATAATTGTCTTAACTTTAATTTTCATTATTTGCAGATAATTAAGTTTAAAATTAAGGTGAAGAGAGAAGGAAAACATGAAAGCAAAAATTCCTTCTACTTTTATAACTGGGGATTGAGTTAAGAAATAACCAGCTACCCAACTAGGGGGTTGAGCAACCTCATTCAGCTTGAGGCTGACCAGTTTGTCTTTAAGACTGGAGGCTGTTTTTCTTATTCTATAATCTCTCTCTATTAAAAAAAAAATAAAACTCTTTCACAATCATTTCAGTATTAACTAGAAGGAAGCATATCCTCATTTTCTGTGCTATTAGTAATATTTGTTTCACTTTTTCCCTTTTCTTTTTTTTCTCCTAAATAAATGATATGGGGAGTAAACCAGCAGAAATTCCTCACTATTCAACATCAAATCATAGAATGGGAGGGCTTAGAAGGGACCTTGAGAGATCACCTGGTCAACTCCCTTGCCAAAGAGGGATCACCTAGGGCAGGTCACACAGGAACACATGCAGATGGGTCTTGAAAGCCACCAGAGAAGGAGATTCCACAGCCTCTCTGGGCGGCCTGCTGCAAGGCTCTCTCAGCCTCAAAGCAAAGAAGTTTATCCTCACATTCAGGTGGAATTTTCTCAATTCCAGTCTGCATCTATTGCCTTTTGTCCTATGATAGAACACTGTGGAAAAGAGACTGCCCCCTCCTTCTTGACACCCATGCTTGAGATATTAATAAACACCACTAAGATCTCCTCTCAGGCTGCTCTTCTCCCAACTAAATAGCCCCAGGTCTTTCAGCCTTTCCTTAACAGATAGATATTCCTGTTTCTTCATCATCCTCATAGTCTCTCCAATATATCCCTGTCCCTCTTGAACTGGGTGCAATACTCCAAATGTGGTCCCACTAGGGCAAAGTACAGAGGGAGGAGAACCTCCCTTGACCTGTTGGACATGCTCTTCCTGATGCACTGCAGGATACCACTTGCCTTCTTGGCCACAGGAGCACATTGCTGTCCTAGGGATAAATTATTGTCCCTCAGGACTTCAAGGCCCTTCTGTATGGAGCTACTTTGCAGCAGGTCAGTTCCTGATCTGTACTGGTGCAGTACAGATTATGCTGAAGAATCAGAAATTTATAGCAGCAGAAAGGTTTTATGTAAAGTCCCTTCCTAAGTACATTCATCAGTTTCTGGTTTTCAACTCCAGGGTCTCTACTGCAGGAGCATTTTGAATTCATTTTCATTCCTTGAGCCTTTTTATTTTGTTTCATTTTCCCCCTGCTTCCTCAGAATGCAATGTTATCTAAATGTGATTTCATGCTGAGATGAAACGCTGAGGCTATGGGTGAGGATATCTGCTGAGGAAGAAGAACAAAAGAATTGTACACATCCAGCAGTGCCAACATCTTCACCAAGGATGTGCTGAGCTGGTCAGTTTACATCCTCTCTCCCTAATGAATTATCTCGCTCAGTAGTGGTTCCAGACAGCCATGGTGTATGGTAAACTGCTAAGGCTCTGCACAATCGAAAAAGTTTGGTCAATAAAGTGAATCTGGAAAACTTATTCTTGTTGACCAAAAAAAATTATAAATAAAACAAAACCCAAACAAAAACACTTAACTTTTTGTCAAGTTTTTGCTAGGAGTAGGGTAGGAGTAGAGTAGAGTGGAATGGAATGGAATGGAATGGAATGGAATGGAATGGAATAGAATAGAATAGAATAGAATAGAATAGAATAGAATAGAATAGAATAGAATAGAATAGAATAGAATAGAATAGAATAGAATAGAATAGAATAGAATAGAATAGAATAGAATTAACCAGACCAGTCCCAATCTTTCTTCAACCTCCTTTCAGGTAGCTGTAGAGAGAAATGAGGTCTGCCTGCAGCCTCCTCTTCTTCAGGCTGAACAACCACAGTGTCCTCAGCCACTCCTCACCAGATCTGTTCTTCAGACTCTTCACCACCTTCATTGCCCTCCTCTGACCCACTCCAGAAATTAATTTTCTCCCTGGACTCAACATTGTTGAGGCCATACCTTGAGTTCTGGGTCCAATTTTGGGCTCATCACTTGGAGAAGGACATTGAGATGCTGGAGCATGTCCAGAGAAGGGCAACAAAGCGAGTGAAGTGTGTCAGGAACAGGTCTGGTTGGATCTTAGAAGAAAATTCTTGACTGAAAGGGTTGACTCAAAGACTGGAACAGACTCCCCAGGGAAGTGGTTGAATACTCATCCCTGGAGGCATTTCAAAGATGCAGGGATGTGCTGAGGGATATGGTTTAGCCTCAACCTTGGTAGTGTTAGAGAATAATTGGACTCAATGATCTTAAAGAACTTTTACAATCAAAGTTATTCTATGATTCTATGATAACCACACTATTAAATGAGGAAGGGCAGGCTGATATCTTCATATATCCAAAAAGACTCATGCAAGATAATTACTGAGAACTCTATTTCACTCTTTATTCTTAAGGAGCTTGTCAAACACCTTAGATTCTTCTTTCTTTGAATTAATCTCCTGTAGTCATTTTAACTGCATTGTTTTTATTCATTCTGCATAGCAGTTTAATCACTCTCTTTAATTAGTTATAATTCTACAAGCTTTGCAGTCATAATTTTACATTTTTCATTATATTGTTAGTGTTGCATAATAGATGGGGATCTTATTTTTGTGTTATATCATAATTAAAAAGTAATCATCACTCCTTTAACAAGGGAGGATGTTGTCTCAAAATTTAAAATAAAGGAATAATAATGTGGGAATGAATACAGATCTTGGGATGTAGATTCCAAGAAGGACCTTACAGTGCTCCCTAACAGAAAGGGACCTGGGCATGCTGATTGACAACTGCCTAAACATGAGCCGGCAGTGTGCCCAGGTGGCCAAGAAGGCCAATGGCATCCTGGCCTGTATCAAGAATAGTGTGGCCAGCAGGAGCAGGGAAGTCATTGTGCCCCTGTACTCTGCACTGGTTAGGCCACACCTTGAGTACTGTGTCCAGTTCTGGGCCCCTCAGTTTAAGAAGGACATTGAGACACTTGAATGTGTCCAGAGAAGGGCAACAAGGCTGGGGAGAGGCCTTGAACACAAGCCCTATGAGGAGAGGCTGAGGGAGCTGGGATTGTTTAGCCTGGAGAAGAGGAGGCTCAGGGCAGACCTTCTTGCTTTCCCCAACTACCTGAAGGAAGGTTGTAGCCAGGTGGGGCTTGGTCTCTTCTCCCAGGCAACCAGCACCAGAACAAGAAGACACAGTCTCAAGCTGTGCCAGGGCAGGTTTAGGTTCGAGATGAGGAGAAAGTTCTTCACTGAGAGAGTCATTCGCCATTGGAATGGGCTGCCCAGGGAGGTGGTGGAGTCACTATCCCTGGAGGTGTTCAAGAGGGGATTGGATGTGGCACTTGGTGCCATGGTCTTGTCATGAGGTCTGTGGTGACAGGTTGGACTCAATGATCTTTGAGGTCTCTTCTAACCTTAGTGACACTGTGATACTGTGCTGGTGACTAATAAATTATCCACGGGAGAGCAATGTTGATACAGTGCAACCATTTTGGTGACAGTATGGGAAGATAAGTCTGATAGGGCTTTGAGGTTTCAGAAGACATATTGCAAAGTGAAACATATTTTTTCAGTCATGGTGGGAGCACAAATTTCAGTCTACATTGAAGGGTTTTATAATTGGAATTGCTGAACGTTGAATAAACTTTTTATAGGGCTAAGAATAACATCATAATATTTAAGTTTAATTATTAAAAGATCAGATTCAAACCACAGAATTATTAATATAATGCAGAAGAAACTGCATGAACTCATTCTTTTCTCTCAATATATGCTCATAACTCAGCCAATCTGCTGGAATTTGGTTAATTCCTCATCTATATAAATTTTTGCTCCTTAAATGCTTCTGTAGGGTTCATGGTGGTTGTCCTCACTTCAAGAAGGATTTTGAGGGGCTGGAGCATGTCCAGAGAAGGTCAAGAAAGCTGGTGAAGGATCTGGAGAACAGGTCTGGTGAGGAACAGCTGAGGGAACTGGGGTTGTTTAGCCTAGAGAAAAGGAGGCTAAGGGGAGACCTCATTGCTCTCTAGAGCTCCCTGAAAGGAGATTAGAATGAGGTGGGGGTTGGTCTCTGCTCCCAGAAAGCAAGTGATAGGACAAGAGGAGATAGGCTTGAATTGCCCTATGGGAGATTTAGGTTGGATCTTAGGAGAAAATTCTTTACTGAAAGGATTCTCAAAGATTGGAACAGGGACATGGTTTATCATCAGGAGACTTGACAGGGTGCTTGGTTGCATGGATTAGTTGATTAGGTGGTGTTGGATGATAGGTTGGACGCGGTGATCTTGAAGGTCTCTTCCAACCTGGTCTGGTCTGGTCTGGTCTGGTCTATTCTATTCTATTCTATTCTATTCTATTTTATTCTATTCATCAGACTTAGTAGGGTTAAATAATCATAGATTTATAGAATGGTTTGTGTCGGAAGGGACCCTCAAGTCATCTAGTTCCAATCCCTCTGCCATGGGCAGGATCACATCCCACTAGACCAGGTTCCTCAAGGTCCTGCTGTGTCTGGCTTTGAACACCTTCAGGAAGGGGCCATCCACAGCTTCCCTATGCAACCTGTTCAAGTTTCACCACCCTCACCACAAAGAATTTCTTCCTGATATCCAGTTTAAGTTTCCCCTCTACCACCTCAAAGCTGTTGCCTTTCATCCTATCACTAGAAGCTGTTGTAAAAAATCCCTTCTCATCTCTCTTTTAGCCCCCTTCAGGTTCTGGCAGGCTACTCTAAGCTCTTACTGTACCCTTCTCTACTCCAGACTAAACAATCCCAACTCTCTGACCCTGTCCCCATACAGGAGGTGCTCCAGCCCTGTGATCATCTTTGTTTCCTTCTCTTTTGGAGCCCACTCCAACAGTTCAGTACCCATGCGCTGGGGGCATCTGCACCCGACACAGCTCCTTAGTTAACTTTGCACTTTTCAGGGTTTGGGCCACAGCTGCTAGTTTGAAAAAAATACAAATTTTAATGAAGTGAGATTTTTCTGGAGTGGAGAAGTGCAGGTGATCAATACCTTAGTAGGGTCAGGAGGGTATAGGTTGTTGGAGGTGGACTATTTAATGTAGTATACCAGCATCGACTGACAGAAAATGCAAATCAGGAGAAGTCAATTTCTTTCACTCTGACTTTTGAGTCTGAAGCGAACTGGGCTGTGAGCACACCACAAAAGCACAGGAAAATGCGAAGCACTTTGATACAATGCAGAGCAAATCTCATAAGAATCCTTTCTGGGGAGGTGTTTGCAATTTGTTAGGAGTAATCTGCATCAGTTTATTGATCAAACAAGCCATGGAGAACAGGGGAATCAAGCTTCTATCTGGTGGATAATATTTCAAATGGCTGTTGGAGCAGCATTAAAAATGTTCAAGTAGGTCAAGCAGTTGAGGAAGAAAGTCATGTATCAGCCTCATATCTGAGATACCAGATCAATTTATGGGTTGATGGACTGGTAAAAAACTATAAGATTAAGTTTTAGCCCTGAAACTTACATCTGAAAATTATTCACATTTACTTACCATGCATTAAACAGCAATTTAAGAAAGACTTTCAAGAAGGTCACAAGAAAGAGTGGTCAGGCATTGGAATAGGCTGCCCAGGGAGGAGGTGGAGTCACCATCCCTGGAGCTGTTCTGTTCAGTCAAAGATCATCCTTTCAAAAGCACAAATGTGTCTCCACCCTCAGGGAATAAAACAGAAACGATGTGGCCATGCTGGGCAGGATGAATTTAAGTGCTGAAGAACAGTTGTCCACGGTCAAATGCTGGATCCAGGGGAGTTTTAGGTTGGATACAAGGTACAATTTCTTTCCTGGTCAGGCATTGGAATGGGCTGTCCAGGGAGGTGGTGGAGTCACCATCCCTGGAGGTGTTCAAGAAACATGTGGATATGGCACTTTGGGACATGGTTGAATGGCTATGGTGGCATTGTGTTTGAGTTGGATTTGCTCTCAGAGGTCTTTTCCAACCAAAACAATTCTACGATCGTAAAAATATTCAACCCCCTTGTCAAATCAAGCCAACTGCATGGCTCTATCCTAAATTTTTGGTGGACATTTGTCCTTATACAGAAACACAGCAATACAGAATTAACCAGGTTAGAAAAGACCTTCATGACCATGAAATCAAATCTATCACCCAACACCATCAAAGCGACTAAACCATGGCATTAAGTGCCTCATTTAGTCTCTTATTAAACACTTCTAGTGGTGGTAACTCCACCACATTCCTGGGCAGCACATTCCAATGGTCAGTCACACTTTCTGTGAATAATTTCTTTCTAACATCCAGCATAAACCTCCCCTGGTGTAGCTTGAGACCGAGTCCTTTTGTTCTGTCTGAGAGACGAGACCAAGCCCCACCTGGCTACAACCTCCCTTCAGGTAGTTGTAGACAGCAATAAGGTCTCCCCTGAGCCTCCTATTCTCCAGGCTAAACAACCCCAACTCCCTCAGCCTCTCCTCATAGGGCTTGTGCTCGAAGCCTCTCACCAGCTAACAACTCTCTCTGTGAAGAATTTTCTCCTCACCTCAAGCTTAAACTTCCCCTGGCGCAGCTTGAGACTGTGTCCTCTTGTTCTGGTGCTGGTTGCCTGGGAGAAGAGACCAACCCCCTTCTGGCTACAACCTCCCTTCAGGTAGCTGTAGACAGAAAGAAGGTCTCCCCTGAGCCTCCTCTTCTCCAGGCTAATCAACCCCAGTTCCCTCAGCCTCTCCTCATAGGGCCTACGATATAACTAATGACAATCTGGCATGATGAACAGGCTTTGTTCTCTACAAGCCTGGGACCAGAAGAAGAGAGGCGTTGAGAGGGAAGCCTGGGGAGCACAGAGTGGGAAGCAGGGTGAGGCTTGCTGCAGAGGACACGTGGGGTGCCGCGTTTAGAATCCAGACTGGCAGATCACCAAGAAAAGTCTGCAAAAGCGAGGCCATATGCTTCCTGCAGGTTGGCTTCAGCTAATGGCCACAGCTTCCATTTCTAACAGTCACATCATTCTACCAGCAGAAATGACATCTGATAGCAAAACTTGCCACCAAGGAAGGAAAAAAAGAGTTTAAAAAAGAGAAAAAGGTATTTTTTATGTGCTTGAAAAGTGTTTTTTTTATATAAAGCCAAACTACCCAGAAACAATGATGGTCATCAAGAATTCTGTCACAATTCCCTTCTAAGCATCAGTTACAACTGAAGAAACTGTTCCTGAGTGATAAAATGGGTATGTGAAGCCAAAGAGATGTCAGTTAAGTTTCTGCAGTGCATCAAACCTTAACTCTGACTAGAAATATTAATTCTCAAGCTGCACCAGGGGAGGTTTAGGCTGGATGTTAGGAAGAAGTTCTTCATAGAAAGAGTGATTGGCCATTGGAATGTGCTGCCCAGGGAGGTGGTGGAGTCACCATCACTGGAAGTGTTTAGGAAGAGACTGCATGGGGTGCTTGGTGTCTTGGTTTAGTTGATTAGATAGTGTTGGATGATAGGTTGGACTCGATGACCTCAAAGTTCTCTTCCAGCCTGGTCTGCTCAGGTCCCTGGGCAACCTGTTCCAGTGTTCACAGCCCTCATGGTTAAGAATTTCTTCCTAGATGCAAGTCAGGTTCAAAAAAAATAAATCCTTTTTTTGTGAATAGATTACAAGAATTGGTATCTAAAGGATGCTGCAGACAGGGTATATATAAATCCATGGAGGAGAAACCCATCATCAGTGACTAAATCCATAGTGACCTTGGTCAAATTGGGAAATTCCTAAGTTTGAACTAGTAGGAAACTGCAGGGGGGAGGGGGGAAGAAACAGATCTTTCCATGCTTATTTTTCCCTTAAACATGTTTTTATCACTTCCAATTGAATTAGGTTTTGGGGCTGGATCTATCTCTAGGCAAACCCATTATTAAAATATCATAGGGTATCATAGAATGATTTGGGTTGAAAGGGATCTTAAAGATCACCTAGTTCCAACATCCTAGCCATGTACAAGGACACCTTCCCCCACCCCCCAACACACACACTAGACTAGGTTGCTCAAGGTTCCATCCAACCTGGCCTTGAAGACCTCCAGGGAGAGGGCATCCATAACTTCCCTGGGTATCCTGTAACATTGTCTCACCCCCTTGGTCATTCTGCTGTTCAATCAGATGAGTGAGTATTATTATTTTTTCCCTTTTGTTATAAGAGAGGAAGTTAGTTACCAAAGAATATAAACCTTCTATGGAAAGTCCATAAAAAATTGATCCTAATTAGTTCAGTGAGCTGGAACTAGGTGAGCACTCGAGGACCTTTCCAAACTTTTGTTTGATGACTAAAGTATTTAAGTCAAGAAGGTTCATTTCTGTTTTGAAATATCATACAAGGTGTTGGAAGAAACTGTCCAAACCATACTAACTAGGGCTTAACTGCTGTAGGTATTTTAATAAGGGATTTTAACTATTTAGAATGTAGTTTCAAGTTACTCAGAAAGGAAATCTGGGTGCTGTGGTGTCTTCTTTTGACCAGTAGAACACCTTTGACAAAGACCTGAAGTGACAGGATGAGGGGTAATGGTTTCAAACTGGAAGAAGCTGGATTGAGATAAGACATGAGGATGACATTCTTGCCCATGAAGGGGGTGAGGTACTGGAACAGACTGTCCAGGAAGGCTGTGGATGACACCTCCCTGGAGGTGTTCAAGGCCAGCTTGGATGGGACCTTGAGCAACCTGGTCTAGTGGAAAGTGTCCCTGCCTGTGGCGGGGGGGAGATTGAACTAGGTGATCTTTGAGATCTTTTCCAACCCAACCCATCCTATGATTCTATGATGTTTTCTGTCACCATTAGAAAAGTTCTCAAAGACTGGAATAGGTTTCTCGGCAAGGTTGTTGAATCCCCACCCTTGGAGAGGTTTAAAAGTGGTCCCTTTCAACACAAACCATTCTGTCATTACACAATCACAGAATCACAGAATCATTTTGGTCGGAAGAGACCTTCAAGATCATCAAATCTAACCATGATCTAACTCTTCTGGGGCCACTACTCCACCATTTCCTTTGGTTATCTCCTTTTAGTCTTCACATCCCAAATTCCTCCTTTCTTTGGTTTTTTTTTTTTTTTTGCTTCAATCATCAGCTACTTGAAGATCATTAACTGTGGTACTGAACTCACTCATATTCTTTGGCTGAAGAAGGAAACATCCATGGTGCTCTTCAAATGCACAGATATGTGCTCCAGAAGCTCCATCTCAATGCCTGAGAGCTAATTATAATTCATTATTTTTAAGGCAGCTTTTAATGGAGTAATGATGTGTGAAACTGCTGTGGCACAGTGGGAAGCCTCCAAAAAACAAATGGATCTGAAAGATTCATAATGGCTGCAGAACATCCATGCATTGGAAATCAGGAAGATGTAGAAGAAATCTGAGCCTCCTGAGTCACAGAGCACAAAGCAATGGGATTAGGCACAAAAAGATCTGCTTAATAACGCTTGGGTGGCAGCGTGCCACAACACAGTGTGAAACATCTGCCCTAAAGTGTGAGATATTACTGAGGAAAGTGATCTTACTATTTCCAAAGTTATTAAAGAGTTGAGCAGTAATCCACAAATTCTAAATAGTCACAGGGGGCTTATATTTCCAGCATGTCAACAATGTTACTTTTCTGAATGGCTGCCCAGGGAGGTGGTGGAATCACTGTCACTGGAGGTGTTTAGGAAGAGGCTGGATGAGGTACTTGGTGCCATGGTTTAGTTGATTAGATAGTGGTGGATGATAGCTTGGACTTGGTGATCTTTAAGGTCTCTTCCAACGTGGTGTGGTCTATTCTATTCTATTCTATTCTATTCTATTCTATTCTATTCTATTCTATTCTATTCTATTCTATTCTATTCCATTCCATTCCATTCCATTCCATTCCATTCCATTCCATTCCATTCCATTCCATTCCATTCCATTCCACTCTGCAATTTAATCCAGCATAAACCATCTCTGGTAGTGTTAGACATGGGGGACTAAATGAGGTGGAAAAGTTAGAGCCTGAACAGAGATAAATAACCTGTGTGGCTTTACTTGGCTATGAAGATATTGCTTGTATAGGGATATAATCAAGTGCAAAAGAAGGTGAAAGAAAAATCAAGAGAGTTTGCTAAAGGTTTTAATTGGTTTTGGAAATCTTTTTCAATGAACTTGGCCCAGCTTCAGGCAAGGTAGCTCAGCAAGATGTCCCTTGCTTACCATGTAGTAGAGTAAACTGCAAGTTCGGAACAGTGAGGCTAAAATGTCTAGAAAATACATTTAAAAGTACTAAAGCATATTAAAAAAGAAAACATTAAAATAAAGTTTTAATCAATGGATGAAGAACTGAAGCCATGGTAACCAACTATGGAAAAAGAAAAACCAATCCAGGATGGAATCTTTGATGTTTTTAGCGTTTTTATTTTAAGGACAAAGCAAAATTTGGGAATGGAATGGAATGGAATGGAATGGAATGGAATGGAATGGAATGGAATGGAATGGAATGGAATCAACCAGGTTGGAGAAGACCTTTGAGATCATCAAGCCCAACCTATCATCCAACACCATCTAATCAACTAAACCATGGCACCAAGCACCCCATCCAGTCTCTTCCTAAACAACTCCAGTGATGGTGACTCCACCACCTCCCTGGGCAGCCCATTTCAATGGCCAATCACCCTTTCTATCTTTCTCCTCACAAGTCACTCCTGACATTCCTTGTCCTTGCAATATCACTGGCTTCACCTTCAGTCAGGCTTGGGTGTGTTGGTTGATGAAAAACTGAACATGAGCCAGTAATGTCTCTTGCAGCCCAGAAGGCAACCATGTCTTGGGCTGCATTAAAAGAAGCGGGGCCAGCAGCACAAGGAAGGTGATCCTGTCCCTCTGCTCTGCTGAGACCCCATCTAGAGTATTGTGTCTAGTACTGGTGCCCCCAGCAGTAGAGGGAAATCAAATCACTGGAGTGGGTCCAGAGGAAGCCACAAAATTGATGGGAGGGTTGGAGCACTTCTGCCAAGGACAGGCTGAGAGAATTGGGTTTGTTCAGTCTGGAGAAGGGAAGGCTCTGAGGAGACCTTCTAGCAGCCTTACAGTATTTGAAGGGGTTTCCAGGCGAGTTGGAGAGGGACTTCTAATTAAGGCATGGAGTGACAGAATGAGGAGTAATGGCTGCAGACTGGAAGAATCTGGATTGAGATGAGACATGAAGAAGAAATTCTTCCCCATGAGGGTGGTGAGACACTGGATCAAGTTGCCCTGAGAAGCTGTGGAGGTTCCAAGCCTGGAAGTTTTGAAAGGCAGGTAGGATGGGGCTTTGAGCAAGCTGCTCACTATAATAGGAGGTGTTCTTGCCTGTGGCAAGGCAGTTGGAACTAGATGACCTTGTAGGTCCCTTCCAACACAAACCATTGCATGATTCTATGATTCCGTGACTCCACGATTCAATACTTTGATGATTCTACAATTCTATGACTCTGAATAAAATATCAACTTGAGACATTGAAGCTTTCTACATCTTCAGCCCATTAAGGGCACTCTGGCAATTCTACCAGGTTTTGGCAATGTTTTAGAGCATTAAGGAAATAGAAAAGAGATTTTCTGTCTCCCATTTGTTCCCTCTCCTCTAGGCCCCTTAAATGCTGAAGCCATAGTGTGTTCACAGCAGTCTCCCTCCATCTCCTGTGTACAATCCCATCATGAACAGACTGGGGGAGAGTGGATGTCTCTGAAGCTTCTGTGAGCACTGACATGCACAGAATTATAAAATGTTTTGGTTTGGAAGAGGCCTTCAAGATCATCCAGTTCCAACCTCCCTGCCATGGGTAGGAACAGAACAACAGAGAACAACAGAGCTGGTTGCATTTAAAGATGTTAAGTGGAAACAACAACTTGTAAAAGTAGACTTATGTCAGACACAGCCCCTGAGAAACACAGTTTTGATTTCCTGCTTCCCACAAGTTTCCTCTTTCATTCTCACAATTATTTTCTGCATCCTTTATCCTGTGCTGTAGGTGTCTGAGTGCACTTAGGGTTTGTAAGAGAATTTTGAACAAAAAAGTCTTCTGTCCCCCAGTTGGTGACAGTTGTGATTGACAGCTCATAACAAGCAGTTTTGGAGACTTCTTCTTAATGTGTTTATCTCCCCTGAATGTTCTCTGCTTGTTGTAATTCTTTGAGGCTTTCCAGGAGAAGTGCTTTATTTATCTATATATAATTTTAGGCACTCCTTGTGCCAGGGGAGGTTTAGCTTGGATATCAGGAAAAATTCCTGCAGGACAGGAGTGGTCAGGCATTGGAACAGGCCACCCAGGGAGCTGGTGGAGTCATCATCAATGGAGGGGGTCAAGAAATGTGGGGACATGGCACTTGGGGACGTGGTTAATACCCATGGTAGTGTTGAGTTCACAGTAATAATAATAATAACAATAATAATAATAATAATAATAATAATAATAATAATAATAATAATAATAATAATAATAATAATAAAGCAGGTTGGAAGAGACCTTCAAGATCATCATGTCCAACCCATCAACCAACCCAACCCATCTAAACAACTAAACTATGGCACCAAGCACCCCACCCTGAACACCTCCAATGATGGTGACTCCACCACCTCCTCCCTGGGCAGTTGATGATTTTAGGACTTTTATTCTCTTGCTTTAACAAGCAGAAGGTACTTGAGCATTTGGGCTGAATATTGCTAAGCACTGAGATGATTCCCCTCTCAGATGTGCAATTCCAGGCACAATCTGCCTTGCAGTTTAAATAGAACAGAACCAGAAGAACCCTGCACTCTTCTAAACTTTTCCATTCCTGAAGTTCTCTGTTTCTAATATTTTCTAAAGAAAAAAAATGCAGCTCTTTTTTTTTTCCCTTTTTATTTTTTTTTGCAATTACTGCCATTTCTTAAAAAAAAAACAAAAAAGAGAGAAAGAACAAAGATACTTTTTCTACATTTCAACGAAAGTTCAAATGAAGAGTTGTCAATCAGCTATAGCTACCACCATCATCATAAATAATTAACCAAACCTTTGTCAGCTTCTTAAGGTTGATTGAAGGATTGAAGGCTTCAAGTAGGAATAAAATGATACTTCTTCCTCTAATACTTCTCTTATTTGGTGCCTTATCATATTACCTCTGACAAGAAAGTCCTTTTCCTTTGATGAGCAGAGATGGTGAGAAGACAGCCAGCTACCCCAGATGTACTCTGCATCTGGATAGCGTGCTTCAGCCTTTCAGTTTTGAGAGTTATGGTCTGACTGCTGAAAGGAACCTTGATGGAATTTGGAAATAAAGGATGTAAAGGCACAGATCAGAAGAGGTTGCACAGATTGGGCAGGCTGCCCAGGGAGGTGGTGGAGTTACCATCAAGTAATATGTGGGCTTGGCGCTTCAGGAAGTGGTTTAACGGGCATAGTGGTGTTGTGTTGATGGTTGGACTTGATGATCTTAGGGATATCTTCCAACAACAAAAAAATTCTATTCTGTGATTATAGAGTTTTAGAATGGTTTGGGTTGGAAGTGACCTTAATGATCAGAAAGGTTGAGAGACCTGGAGATGTTCAGTCTGAAGAAGAGCAGATTGATAGGGAATCTGATCGCTGTTTATAAATATCTGAAGGGTGGGTGTCAAGAAGAAGGGGCCAGGATCTTTTCAAAGGTGCCCTGTGATAGAGTAAGGGGCAATGGATACAAACTGCAACACAGGAAGTTCCACCTCAACATGAGGCAAAACCTCTTTGCTGTGAGGATGCCGGAGTGCTGGAGCAGGCTGCCCAGAGAGGTTGTGGACTATTTTTCTCTGGAGAATTTCAAGATCCATCTGGATTTGTTCCTGCGTGACCTGCCCCAGGTGATGCTGCTTTGATAGGGAGGGTTTGACTCAATAATCTCCAGAGGTCCCTTCTAACTCCTACCATTCTGTGATTCTATAATTCTATGATAATCTAGTTCACATCCCTCTGCCATGGGCAGGGACACCTTTCACTAAAACAGATTGCTCAAGGCCTCATTCAACCTGACCTTGAACACCTCCACAACCTCCATGGGCAACCCGTTTCAGTGTCTCACCACCCTCACTGCAAACACTTTCTTCCTAACTCCAGTCTAAATATCCTTTCTTTCAGCTCAAAGCCATTCCCTCATGTCCTGTCACTACAAGTCCTTGTCAAAAGTCCCTCCCCAGCTCTCCCCTGTTCCCTTTCAGATACTGGAAGAGCACTATAGGTTCTCCCTGGAGCCTTCTCTTGTGTAAAGTTGTCCAGCTGGCAGAGCTGAGGAGCAGGAGGTTAACCTAAGAAAGAGGTGATGTCAACGAAGACTGACGTCCCAACCAGGCTTTTTCTATTTTTAAGGCAGGCATGCAAAAGGAGTCTGCAGGCAAAAAAACAAACAAAACAAAACAAAACAACTAAACAAAAAACAACAACAACAAACCCCAAAGAGGCTACAGGCAAATGAGACCTGGACTGAACAGCTGTGCTTGCCCTTTTTTTTCCCCCCGTTCCTAAAATGAATGCTAAGCTGGTGACTTTAAATGATTTAAGGTTGGTAGTGTGAGGTCCAAGAATAGCAAAGCAAACAACAGCTGGTGTGGTGGGAGCAAAATGTTTCAGTCTAACACTTAAACCCCTCGTGTACAAGTAAGAGACTTCTCTTAGATCCTTCTGAAGGCCATATTGAGTCTACATTTGTAATGAATAATCTGACTCTATGGGAGGTGGGTCCTTCATCAACTTTTCATTGCATGCTGATGGTTTCTTTAGGGTTTTTTGTCTGCTTGTTTGTTTTATTTTTTCATTAGGAAGCTTTTCATAAAGACTGGTAGCTTTCTTCCCTCAAAGTTCTCACTCTTTTAAGGAGATAACTATTTTGAGGTTATTATCATAGAATGGTTTGGGTTGGAAGGGACCTTCAAGATCACCTAGTTTCAACCCCCTACCATGCTCATGAACACCCTGTACTAGGCTATCTTGCTTAAGACCCTGTCCAACTTGGTTTTTGACAACTCCAAGTTTGGAACTTCCACAGCTTCTTTAGGCAAACTTTTCCAGTGCCTCACCACCTTCATGGGGAGGGTTGTGATGTCTCATCTCAATCCAGCTTCTTCCACTTTGAAGCCTTTCCCCCTCATCCTGTTACTCCATGCCTTTGTCAAAAGTCCTTACAACTCTCCTGAAGTCCCCTTCAAAGGCTGATATCCTGCCTAAACCTCCCCTGGTGGGCCCTCCAGTAGACCAGGCTGCTCAAGGTCTTGCCCAACCTGTTTTTGAACACCTCCAGGGAGGGGGCATCCAGAAACTCCCAGGGCAACCTGTTCCAGTGTCTCACTCATGCTTCACAACACACCTTTGTCATGGGTTTTATCAGCCCAGAACACGAAATGTGACATTTTCTAGCTTAACTGATGCGATTTAGGAAAACAGATGCAAGATAATCTTCCAAAATCAATTACAGAGGAATATAATACTGATTTTCCAATAATAATAAAGGTCCCAAGAGACAACTGGCTTAATTTTGTTCCAAATATAGTAAATTTAACCTCATGTATTATACATTGTTTGGATTTGTGTAACATAAATAATACATAGTGGTTAATAATTTATTTATAAGAAATAAACATAATTTCCTTTTCTCTTCTGCTTTTCTGTCCCATTGTTATTTATGTTCTTTAGTCAGGTCAATTAGCTCTGCTTGCTATGTGTGCTAAGTAATAGATGGAAAATACAAGAATTAGAATCATAGGATTGTTTCAGCTGGAAAAGGCCTTGAAGATCATTGAGTCCAGTCATCAACTCAACACCATCACCATCTGCAAACTATTTCAAGCAATCTCTATTATCAATAAGAAATATTGTGAACCACAATCAACTTTTCCTTAATCTAAAGAGGGCCCCTCCATTTAGGAAAGATGTTGAGTTGCTGGAACGTGTCCAGAGAAGGGCAACAAAGCTGGGGAGGTGTTTGGAGCACAA
Source organism: Melanerpes formicivorus (assembly GCF_026170545.1). NCBI lineage: Eukaryota > Metazoa > Chordata > Aves > Piciformes > Picidae > Melanerpes > Melanerpes formicivorus. Next base: position 326,895 of record NW_027142550.1, on the reverse strand, counting down.
GCCCTAGGAGGAGAGGCTGAGGGAGCTGGGGTTGCTTAGCCTGGAGAAGAGAAGGCTCAGAGGAGACCTTATTGCTGTCTACAACTACCTGAAGGGAGGTTGTAGCCAGGAGGGGGTTGGTCTCTTCTCCCAGGCAACCAGCACCAGAACAAGAGGACATAGTCTCAAGCTGTGCCAGGGAGGTTTAGGCTGGGTGTTAGGAAGTTATTCCCAGAAAGAGTGATTGGCCTTTGGAATGGGCTGCCCCAGGAGGTGGTGGAGTCATCATCACTGGAGGTGTTTAGGAAGGGACTGGATGGGGTGCTTCGTGCCATGGTTTAGTTGATTAGATGGTGTTGCATGATAAGTTGGACTTTTGTCCCTCACTTAAATAAGGACATAGAAGTGCTGGTGCATGTCTGGAGAAGGGCAAGGGAGCTGGTTAAGGTTCTGGAGAACAGGTCTGGTGAGAACAACTGAGGGAACTGGGGTTGTTCAGCCCATAGAAGAGGAGGCTGAGGGCAGACCTCATTGCTCTCTACAACTCCCTGAAAGGAGGTTGGAGTGAGGTGGAGGTTGTTCTTTTCTCCCTAGTATCAGGTGATAGGACAAGAGGAAATGGCCTGAAATTGTGCCAGGGCAGGTTAGGTCGGAGATTAGGAACAATTTCTTTCCTGCAAGAGTGGTCAGGCATTGCAACAGTCTGTCCAGAGAGGTGGTAGAGTCATCATCCCTGAAAGTGTTCAAGAAACACGTGGACATTACAGTTTGGGACATGGTTAAATGGCCACAGTGGTGTTAGGTTGACAGGCCCAAACTTCTTAGAAGTCATCCCCAACTAGAACAATTCTATTATCCCATGATTCTGTGAAACGAGGGGGCCTGTGTTTTTCTCCAGTAACACCACAAACTACCCAAATAATCTCACTGAAATGTCTCCTCCTTTCCCTGACCTACCCAGTAACTGCACTTTCTGCATCAATCACTGACACAAGGTTCTCTGGCAGGAGAAACTGTCCTTGTAAGAGAGACATAACTCCATGAAACAAAGCACAAGGTGATAAGAAGCAGGTGACTTCCCACGGAGTGGGAGAATAAGGAGTGTAGGTAGAGTGTCAGTCTTTGTAAGGAGAAGAATAAAACCTCATGTCTTAGACAGATGACATAAAAGACCTTGTGGAATGGTGAGACAAAGTCCTCAGTGTAAAGCTGGAAGGTACTTTGAGACTGGGTGTCAATCAGACATTTTTTTCACAGCTGTCAGCTCCTAAAGGAATTAGAGGAAAAAAATATAAGAAGATTCCAGCATTACAGCCTGAAGTTTTTAGAGCAAAATGTTTTCCTTCAAATTCTTCTATAGGAGTGCAGAAGGGCCTCTTCCACAAAGGAACATGAATTCTTCATCTCAATGGTCTTTTGATGAGTTAGACTGATCCTTCTGAGCATGAATCATAAAATCAGAGACTCATTAAGGTTGGACAGGGGAGACCTTATTGCTCTCTACAACTACCTGAAGGGTGGTTGTAGCCAGGAGGGGGTTGGTCTCTTCTCCCAGACAACCAGCACCAGAACAAGAGGACACAGTCTCAAACTGTGCCAGGGGAAGTTTAGGCTCAAGGTGAGGAGAAAGTTCTTCACAGAGAGAATTGTTCGCCATTGGATGTGCTGCCCAGGGAGGTGGTGGAGTCACCATCCCTTGGAGGTGTTCAAGAGGGGATTGGACGTGGCACTTGGTGCTATGGTTTAGTAGTCATGAGGTGTTGGGTGACAGGTTGGACTTCATGATCTCTGAGGTCTTTTCCAACCTTATTGATTCTATGATTCTATCAGAGGACTTTGACCAACCTAGTCTAATGGAAGGTGATCCTGGCCATGGCAAGGGGGTTGGAACTAGATGGTCTTGAAGGTCCCTTCCTACCCAAATCATTCTATGAATCTTATAAAAAGTCCAGCCTTCTACACAACATCTCCATGACCACTAGACCATGTTCCAAATATGTACACGATGGGGGGAAAAAAAATATATTTAGCAATAGATCTGGCATTTTATTAATAAAAATTAATTGTCCCTAGTGCTGTTTCACAAACTTTTTTTTTTCATCTTTACAATATCATAAAGTCAGGAATAGTGACAGATGTGTGGGATGGCATTGATGGATGCTTTGAGTGAGAAACCAACGCTGAGACACATTTGAGGAGAAAGAAATTCTACCCACAAATAATTGTTCAAGTGCCAACATAACAAATATTCCTTCATCACTCAAGGTTGCAGAGTCTACTTGTGTTTGCACAGCAGAAGTCTAATGAGCAGGGGAAATGATAACATATTGGGAACCCACCAGCACTGAAACATTGATTTGTCAAGGCAAGAAAACACACCAAAGAAAAACAACAGCAACAACAAAAGCTATTGTTTGCTAATTCTCCTGTTGATGATTACCAACAAATTCAGATCTTGGTGTAAGCCAATATGATATTTCTTCCATTAGAAGAGCAAAGTTCAGCTGATGTCTCAAAAGACTTCCTGACCTGAGGGAAAAAGTTGTTATTTAAGTTAATTGAATACTTTGGTGAGAATCCAATTAATTAGTCTTGTATTTCCTCAGCCAAAGGAAAACAGCTTTGCTATCAGGGGATGAGAAATAAGGGGTGATGGAGGTGAGAGGATGAGACACATTGAAACAGTAGGACAATCTGGAATTCTTCAGCTTTCCCTCAAAAGAATCGAACCAAAAGAAAATAAAACAAAACCTTTGCAATAGTCTGAGCACTCCAAGTGAATTGAAAATTGCAGATTAAGAGATAGGTCAATGGTAACCTCATGAAGCTCAACAAAGCCAAGTGAAAGGTCCTGCAGTTGTCTAGGGGCAATCCCAAACACAAAACCAGGATGGACAGGAATGGATGGAAATCACTGCTGGGTGCTGGGGGATAAGCAGCTCAACATGATCCAACGAAGTATGCCTGAAGCCCAGGAACCAGCTGTGTCCTAGGCTGCATCTACAGCAGTGTGGACAGCAGGGGGAGGAAGGGGATTCTGCCCCTCTACTCCACTCTGCTGGGACCCCACCTGTAGTCCCATGTCCATCTCTGGAACATCCAACACAAGGTCATAGAACTGTTTCAGCAGGGCCAGAGGAGGCCACAAAGATGATCAGACGGTGGGGCACCTCTGCTATGAAGACAGGCTGAGAGAGTTGGAATTGTTCAGCCTATAGAAGAGAAGGCTTTAGGGAAATCTTCTAGCAGCCTTCCAGGATTTGAAGGGGCCTCCAGGAGAGCTGGAGAGGGACTTTCGACAAAGGCATGAAGTGACTGGCCAATGGGTAATGGCTTCACAATGGATGAAGCTGGATCAAGGTGAGACATTTAGGAAACAATTCTTCATTGTGAGGATTGTGAGGCCATGAAAAACACACTGCCCAAGGAACTTAAGGAGGCTTCAAGGATGAAAGTGTTGAAAGCCAGGTTAGATGGGGTGTTGAGCAAGCTGGTATAATTGACAGGGGGGTGGAACTAGATGATGTCTAAAGTCCAGTCTGGCCCAAACCATTCTGTGATTCTTTGAATCTGTGATTGGTTTAATGAAGAAATCCAGGACAGCAAAGGCTATTTACCTTTCAGTTCAGTTCAGCCATCTGATAAAACTGGTGGCTCACCAAGGGTGTTGCACACAACTGTCAAGTCAGACAGCTGAGAAAATTGGGAGGCTGTGAAATATGGGAGGCTCTTTGTGCTCTCATCTGTGTGTACACAAAGCAGCATCATTAAAATTGCTACAAATGAAGATTGATTGTCTTTGAAGAGAGCGTGCTGAAGGAAAGAGGATACTATGCAGAACAACCTGACTATCAGTCCTCTTAGCAGAAGCTTCACATGCTGAAGAACATCTTGCATTGTTTGGATTCAATCCATCATTAAGTGGAAATGGGAGGAAGACTCAGATCCACAAATATTCAAAGCCACATGGGGAGATATATTGAGGGATCTGTAACCATCTGGCCTCAATATGGAACCAGAATGTGCCCATTTATCAGATTATAATTCCCAGGAAAGATATCACATCAGGCTTCAGTGTTGATTAAAAGCAAATTGGTAGGAATTTATCAAGCTGAATTGCAGAAGCAATCACATATTTGTATACCACATATTCTTCAGAGAAGAAGTTGTTCTCTTCCACTAGAACTGGAGATTAGGAACAAATTCTTTAGAGTGAGGGTGGTAAGATGCTGGAAGAGGTTGCCCAGGGAGATTTTGGATCTTCAGTCCTTGGAGGTGTTCAAGGCTGGGTTAGGTAAGGCCTGGTCCAGTGGAAGGTGTCTCTGCCTGGCAGGGGTTTGGATCTTGACGGTCCTTTCCAACCTAAACCGTTCTATAAAGCTATGATTCTATGGAATAGGCAGCAACAACAGCTCTGCAAAGACTTGAACATGTTCTTCAGCAGCTCTATAAGTTGATTAACTTCAATAGGCCCATTCAATTAAACATACGCATGAAAGTTTTTGAAAAGGAAGTTTGAAAGAGAAGCATTTTAACACTAAGCTCCGTGTGAGAGAATAACTCAAAGACCATGGAGATATCAAAGTCAAGTCCAAAAGTTGTCTGTGGATGTCTTTGAGTATTAAGACATGGCTGACTATTATCAGGAGAGGCTGAGGAAGAAGAATCTGAGGAGGAACCTTCTGGCTCTCTACAACTCCCTGAAAGGAGGTTGGATCCAGGTGGGTTTTTGTTTCCTTTCCCTAGTAACAAGTGATAGGATAAGAGGAAACAGCCTCAAGTTTCTCCAGAGGAGGTTTAGGTTGGATATGAGAGGAAACTTCTTGATTTCTGCTGTAGCTATATGACCTTCAAGATCCCTTCCAACCCAAACCATTCTAGGATTCTATGGCTGGCCAGGGAGGTGGCTGAATCCACATCCCTGGAGCTGTTTCAAAAAGCAGAGAAGTGGTGCTGAGAGACATGGTTTATCCTCAGTCTTGCAAGAGTTAGGGAATGGTTGGACTCAATGATCTTAAAGGTGTTTTCCAACCCCTAAATAGAGTACAACAAATGAAAATTATTTATTTTAAAGTGTTATTAGGCAATGGGGGTCTCAATAATCATCACCCCATGAAAAAAAAAAGGTAAAGTGAACAGCGTGAATGAAATCTAAACAATCTGGATTGTTGCTTAAAATAAAAGATTAAGAAAGAGAAAAGACCAGTGACAGGAGAAATAGGAGTGGACACAAACTTGAACACAGGAATTTCCTTCTAAATATGAGAAGGATCATCTTTAATTTAAGGGTTATGGATCCCTGGAGCAGCCTGTGCAGAGGGGCTGTGGTGTTGCCATCTCCGGAGGCATTCCAAACTCACCTGGATGTGTTCCTGTGTGACCTTCTCCAGGTGACCCTGCCTTGGCAGGGAGGTTGGACGCCTTGGCAGGGAGGTTGGACACCCTGACCTCCAGAGGTCCCTTCCAGCCCCTACTGTTCTGTGATTGTGTGATATCCTTTTCAACAGGGAACTGCTGATAATGACACACACCAGCTATTTTTTTTCTTCTGTGGAGCTTTATTCTTAAGACTTTTGCTTCCCATTTTGGACAAGCATACAATTTTTCTCTAGTAAGGGAAATCTTCAGTGTCAGTCAAGCACTATACTTAAAGAGTATCTTCTTTTGACTGACAGCTTCTAAACCAACACTAAATTGCCCAAGGAACTACTGAGACATCAAAACTCCTTGGGAGGCATCAAATCTCATCGTGAGGAGTGGCATTGAGGAACTCCAGGGGGTTACCTTGTTTCTTGCTGTTTAACAAGAATAAGAAAGCTCTGCCACAGCTCTATCACACAAAATATTTTTTTCTGAGTCCATTTAATCCTCTTTCCTTCTCAGCTTCAGTGGTCACTTCTCCTTGAGACTGTTTTTCCTTTAATCACTGCAGTAATAGTTACCATGAGAGACAGAGAGTCTGGGGAAGTGATTGAGTGTGATGGGTCTTCTTTTTCTCTTTATAATCAAATGGCTGGCAATAAAACTGACTGCATATTACTCCCAATTACACCAAAATAAACCAAAGTTAAGTCCTTGGACTTAAATTATCATTGATTTTTCACTTGGTGGAGGGAAGGGGCACCAATGTGTCAATGAATTCACATCAGTGTTCTAGTATCTGAACCACTCATTGGCAAAGGGCTGTTACACTTCCCCAGTTGCACTGTGGATCTTGACCTTTATTTTGGACATTTGACATTACCATTGATTTTTCTACATTTATTTCCATCTGGCTACTTCCCTCTGAGTTAAAACTTGACTTGGCTTGCTGTCACTAATTGGTACACAGCTCATTTTGTCAAGTGCTATGGGCTTTTATCAGTGTATGCATGGAGAGAATATACACTGAGCTAGGTTTCTCCAGCCTTGGTGTGATTGGCTTCCATCCTGTTTTTATTCTTTTACAGCTGAAAGGTTAATTTTACTTTTTGTCTTTTCTGTATCTTTTATTTTTGCCATCCATGACCAAACAGTAACATTGTATTAGCTTGTCAGCTATAACCTGCCCACACCATAAGTCCTGGGGTCAGGTTTGGACCCCTCACTCCAAGAAGAACATTGAAGGGCTGGAGCATGTCCAGAGAAAGGCAACCAAGCTGGTGAAGGGTCTGGAGAACAGGTCTGGTGAGGAACAGCTGAGGGAACTAGACTTGCTCAGTTTGGAGAAGAGGAGGCTGAGGGCAGACCTCATTGCTCTCTACAACTCCCCAAAAGGAAATTGAAGTGAGGTGGGGGTTGATCTCTTCTCCTTAGTATCAGGTGGAAGAAGAAGAGAAAATGGCCTGAAGCTGAACCAGGAGAGGTTTAGATTGGACTATGAGAAGGAATTTCTTCCAAGGGAGGTGGCTGATCCTCCATCTCTGAAGGTGTTTCAAAGTGTCAGAGATGTGGTGCTGAGGAACATGGTTTAGCCACAGCCTGGACAGAGTTAAATTATGGTTGGACTCAATGATCTCAGAGCTCTTTTCCACCTGAAACATTTCTGTGATTCTATAAACAGGACACCACTGACAACAGCACTGCTGAGAGAAGCTGTGCCATTCACATATAGGCCTTACATCATGTTCAAAAAGATTTAGTCCTCTGCATGCATTTGTGATTAAAAAAATTGTGCTTGTTCCCTGTTTTGCTCTGTTTCCCCCCCCAGTAAATATTTTGTGACACAATTCTAATGACCAAATTACCATATCAAAGAAAACCACTCTGGCAAAAGGCACTGGTAGATACCTTTTCAGCTGTACAGGGAGAAGCTACTTTAAAGAACATCCTCATCGCAGATCATTTTTGTCCCTCAGGGCTTAGAAAATTCACATTAAAGGGACAACAGTTGAAAGGTTTTTAGGAAGGGAAGATTTTAAATTCGATGCCCAAACTGTTCTTAAATAATACATTGCTGCTGTTGTTGTTGTTGTTGTTCTCACTTTTCAAGTATGGATTTAATCCCCCAAAAAAGGAGCATCTCTAAAATTAATTTGGCAAGACTATCTCTCGACATGGAGAAGACAAAAGAGGTGCTCCAAAAATCCTTGGCAAAGAAAAGATAATTCTGAAACTCTTATGGATGTAACCAATCTGTTCCACAGTTATTTAAAATCTATTCCAGTTCTTTGGCTATTTACTAATGACTGATGTTTTCCTTCTCTCATCATGGCAAAGAAAGGGATATAGTCACCAAATGTTAGAGGCCACAGGTAGGACATTAACGTGCTGGAGCATGGGCTGCCCAGGGAGGTGGTGGAGTCACCATCACTGGAGGTCTTGAGGAAGAGACTGGATGGGGTGCTTGGTGCCATGGTTTAGTTGATTAGATGGTGTTGGGTGATAGATTGGACTCAATGATCTCAAAGGTCTCTTCCAACCTGGTTAATTCTATTCTATTCTGTGTCCAGTTCTGGGCCCCTCAGTTTAGGAGGGATGTTGACTTGCTGGAACAAGTCCAGAGAAGGGCAAGGAAGTTGCTGAGGGGTTTGGAACACAAGCCCTATGAGGAGAGACTGAGGGAGCTGGGATTGTTTAGTCTGGAGAGGAGGAGACTCAGGGGTGACCTTATCACTCTCTACAACCACCTGAAAGGAGGTTGTAGACAGGCAGATGTTGGTCTCTTCTCCCAGGCAACCAGTACCAGAACAAGAGGACACAGTCTCTGGCTGCACCAGAGGAGGTTTAGGTTGGATATTGGGAAGAAGTTCTATACAGAGAGAGTGATTGCCCATTGGAATGTGCTGCCTGGGGAGGTGGTGGAGTCACCATCATTGGAGGTGTTCAGGAGGAGACTTGGTGGGGTGCTTGGTGCCATGGTTTAGTTGTTTAGGTGGGTTGGATTGGTTGATGGGTTGGACATGATGATCTTAAAGGTCTCTTCCAACCTGGTTCATTATTATATTATTATATTATTTTTATAAAGAATTCCTTCCTAATCTCCAGTCTAAATCTCCCTTCTTCCAGCTCAAAGCCATTCCCCCTCATCCTATCACTCCAATCCCTTGTCTCTCCCCAGCTCTCTTGTGGCCCCCTTCATGTGCTGCAATGCTGCTAGACGGTCTCTCCTTTGAACTTTGTTCCTTGAGACTGTGAGTTCAGATGTCTCAGATCTATACTGGTCAATACTTGCACTGGCCAATGCCACACACGTAAAACGAGTTTGACTTCCTCCATTTTCTACTTGAAAGAAAGGCTTGCAGGAAGCAGTTCCATTGATTTAGACCTGCAGCAAATGTGTCTCACAGGATATATTTAAATTAATTCTGCTGGAATTCAGTTTAATGAACTATTCATAAAATGTTATGAGCGGCTTTCATAATCGCCTAGAATTTCTACTGAGAGAAAAAAAAAAGAATATATATATATAAAATGCACATCAGTAGACTGAAAGCAGTGCCTGGACTTTCCCAGGCTGTCAATATCTGTCAGAGTTATTGCCTAGAGGGATACCTAAAAAGAAAGAGAAGTTAGTTAGTTGGAGAATGGGAAAGAAAGCTGTCTGCCAGGAGAGGAAGGATTTATATTAGTTGTTCTGTCTTTCTCTTTATTCTTTTCCTTTCTAGATATGCTTATCTGCCTGTGTGTCGTAGGGTTGGAAGGGTAAGGCCCAAAAGCCTCCTCCCTCCCCCCTGTAAAGTAAAGGGAAAGAAAATTGAAGGGAAAGGGAAAAAAACCTCACAGCTGAATTAGCAAAGCAGTGGAGCTGTATATTTACAAAGCAATGTAGGATATGCAGGGAAATATATACAGATTTACAATATTTACAATATATACAAAGATATACAATAAAAGTAGCACAGAAATTAGAGTTCCCCCCTCTGCTGAGGGGGTTCTCCACCTCAAGAATTGCCACAGCAATAAAAAACAGGTAGTGTTCATGAGGGGTCATAGAATCATAGGAAGGTTTGGGTTGGAAAGCACGATAAAGATCACCTACTTCCAATCTCTATGCCACAGGCAGGGACACCTTGCACCAGACCACATTTGTGCCTGCTCCCTCTGGTCCTACCAATCCTATTTCAAGCTTCCAAATCTTCTGTGCAATCCATAGGAGTAAAATGCAGACAGATGAAGATCCTAGGACTGGGTAGTGAAAATATTTTGCTTTTTAGGGGGAGAAGAGAGGTAACAAGGCCTTAAATCCTGTTTGCTGAGACTTCCTGACATGTTGCAGTTTTGAAAGCCTCCAGAGAAGGACACTCCACAACCTCTCTGGGTAGCCTGTTCCAGAGCTCCAGCACGCTCACAAGTAAAACACTTTTTCCTTGTTTAATACACTGAAAGTCACAACACATTCCTAGATTTCAGCAGTTCAGAATACAGCCCCTTAGCACAACATATTAAACTAAAAGTCATCAGGATAATTATCAAATTCTTCATGGTGTTCCCTAAGGCACTGGTACCCATTAAAATTTCTGTTGAAGGAGTTCCACCCACCTTCCATAGCTACCCACTCTATGGCAAGGATAGACACTTAAGAGTCTGTTCAAGACTGCATTGAAATCATAATTTTAGGGGGGGAAAAGTTCTTCTTTCATAGTGAAGTACAGTCTGTTGAAAATTATAGGTGTTTCTACCTGCATCAAGGGTCAGGACTGGACTGTCTACTAAATGAGTGTCAGAGGCTCTACATGAACCTTTCTGCCTTCACAAAGGGAAGTGGGGGAAAAAAGAAGAGAGAGAGAGAGAGAGACTGGAGGCTGGGGAAAGAAAGTTGAAATTACTCTAGTGGAAACAATAACAATAAAATGAACTAGATACAAAAAGATACAAACCATATGGAACCCAACCCCTGACAGCAATTAGTCACCATCACCACTGATGCTGAAGCAGAACTCCCACACTGGACTCAGCAGCAGATGGGAAACACATTTAGGAAATGGATTCTGGAAATGGATTCGGAAGCTCATGGATTGGGACTGAAGGTAGAACTGAGAGTCCTCCTTGGACACCAGCCATTGAAGAATAAACTTGACCCTGGTGATCCCTCATCTGTCCATGGGATGGAATCCCTGTGGGCCAGTCACCTATCCTGTTAGTTTCGCCCTGAAGGTGCCACCTCTGACTTCCTGCATTCTGACAAGGTACAGACCTTGGTCTGAAGCTCAGCCCTAGGCATTAGCTCTCCCTATCAGATTCTCGCTACTTAAAAGCAGCCTCTGTCTATGAAAACGTGCCCTGAGTTGAAAAAGTGCCAGCCTTGAGCAGAGACTGAGCTGGGAAGTGAAACCACTGAGCAGAATCAGTGCTGGTCTGTCCCAAACCAGGACAATCTGCAATAAGATATAAATCATAAACACTGATTTTCCTCTTAAACTCTACTGAGCAATAAATTGAATTCCATTATGGATACCTAGGAATCACAGAAGGTAAGGGTCAGAAGGGACCTCTGGAGGCTGAGTCCAACCTCCCTGCCGAGGCAGGGTCACCTAGAGAAGGTCATGCAGGATCACATTCACATGGGTTTGGAATATCCCCAGATATGGAGACTCCACCACCTCTCTGGGCAGCCTGCTGCAGTGCTCCACCACAGTTCAATTAAAGAAGTTCCTCCTTGTGTTTGATTGGAACTTCCTATGTTCAATCAAGTTCAGTGATGCCCAGTGACAGGACAAGGGGTAACAGGCACAAACTTGAACAAAGGAAGTTCCACCTAAACATGAGGAGGAACTTCTTTAATTTAAGGGTAGCGGAGCAGGCCTGGATGTGTTCCTGTGTGACCTTCTCTAGATGACCCTTGGCAGGACAATAGGACTTGATGGTCTCCAGAGGTCCCCTCCAACCCTTACCATTCTGTGATACCTTCCCTCCACAGGGCTAATCTGAAAAGCAGAATAAAACCCTAAATTCAGACTACAATGAGTGCTGGAAACAAAGTGCCTGAAGACTGCCTGTCTTTTCCTCACAAAGATCTTGTAAGCTTTGCAGAGAAGAAAAATGCATGATGTTACAAAACTCATTGGAGGAGAGGCTTTAAGTCATATTTCCTGCAGGTTCCCTCAGCAGGGGGATGATGAGTCATTTTGTTCTCATTCTCTAGCTCTTTAATTATTTATGTTAAGAAAAGACACACTGAAAAAAATTATCCTGGGAGAAGGACTCCTCTGCATGGAAACCAGAGCAACTCAGGCAGAAGTCAAATCCTGCACAGAGTAAGAATTTTGAACAATATTCCTTGGATGCTTTGCAAAATATAAGCCAACTGGCAAACTGGGGATCCCAAATAAACAAAGTGGTGCAGCTGGCCACATCCTAGTGTCTATCTTTATGTTGACTGACCTTTTACTCCACTTCCTTGACATTCCAGTAATGCTGAACTTAGTTAACTCCCCTAGCACACAGAATCACAGAATGGTAGGAGTCAGAGGGGACCTCTCGCGACCATTGAGTCCAACCCCCCTGCCAAGGGAGGGTCACCTAGAGAAGGTCACGCAGGAACACAATCACATGGGTTTGGAATATCTCCAGATATGGAGACTCCACCACCTCTCTGGGCAGCCTGTCACCACAAAACTAAAAATCCTCCTCATGTTCAGATGGAACTTTTGCTACTCACATTCGTGCCCACTACCTCTTGTCCTACCATTTGCATTCCTACCAATCCCATTGTAAGCTTCCAAATCTTCTTTGCAATGCATAGAAGTAAACTGCAGGTATATGAAGGTCCTAGGACTGGCCAGGAGAAATATCTTTCCTATTTTGGGGGGAGGAGAGAGGGAACAAGACACTTTATGTGGTTTACTGAGGCCATTGCCAGCAGACAAAGGTGTTCATAAAGTAATCTAATCAACTAAACCATGGCACCAAGTGTCTCATCCAGTCTCTTCCTAAACACCTCCAGTGATGGTGACTCCACCACCTCCCCAGCCAGCCCATTCCAATGGCCAATCACTCTTTCTGTGAAGAATTTCTTCCTAACATCCAGCCTAAATGTCCCCTGGTGCAGCTTGAGACTGTGTCCTCTTGTTCTGGTGCTGGTTGCCTGGGAGAAGAAACCAATCCCCACCTGGCTACAACCTCCCTTCAGGTAGTTGTACAGAGAATAAGGTCTGCCCTGAGCCTGCTCTTGTCCAGGCTAAGCAAATCCAGGTCTCTCAGCCTCTCCTCCTAGGGCTTGTGCTCCAAAACCCTCCCCAGCTTTGTTGCCCTTCTCTGGACATGTTCCAGCAAGTCAACATCTTTCCTAAATTGAGGGGCCCAGAACTGGACACAGGACTCAAGGTGTGGCCTAGCCAGTGCTGAGTACAGGGGCACAATGACTTCCCTGGTCACACTGTTCCTGATACAGGCCAAGTGACAGTGCTTAAAAAATAAGGAAAAGAATCAAAGGGTAACAATAAAAAAACCACAGTAAAACTGCAAGGTAGTTCTCCTGCTTTCTGGAGTTCTTTGCAAATTATTGCAATAACAAGTAGTAAATTTTACTCAAAAATATTTCAAATTTAGGTATTTGAATTTAAACACTTTCACATGTTTCCTGCCTTCCCTCTCCCCAACACAAACATTGTAAGAAATCATCTTCTCAGTATGAGACTTTTTTCTTTATTGCATACTTTGACAAATGAATGAAATAGTTAATAATCATCATAGAATGGTTTGGGGAGGAGAGGAGAGGAGAGGAGAGGAGAGGAGAGGAGAGGAGAGGAGAGGAGAGGAGAGGAGAGGAGAGGAGAGGAGAGGAGAGGAGAGGAGAGGAGAGGAGAGGAGAGGAGAGGAGAGGAGAGGAGAGGAGAGGAGAGGAGAGGAGAGGAGAGGAGAGGAGAGGAGAGGAGAGGAGAGGAGAGGAGAGGAGAGGAGAGGAGAGGAGAGGAGAGGAGAGGAGAGGAGAGGAGAGGAGAGGAGAGGAGAGGAGAGGAGAGGAGAGGAGAGGAGAGGAGAGGAGAGGAGAGGAGAGGAGAGGAGAGGAGAGGAGAGGAGAGGAGAGGAGAGGAGAGGAGAGGAGAGGAGAGGAGAGGAGAGGAGTTAACAAGGTTGGAAGAGATCTTCAAGATCATTGTATCCAACCCATCATCCAATACCATCTAATCAACTAACCCATGGCACCAAGCACCTCATCCAGTCTCTTCCTAAACACCTCCAGTGATGGTGAATCACCACCTCCCTGGGCAGCTAGGACTTAAAGATCATCAAGTTCCAACCCCTTCATCTACCATGGACAGGGACACCTACCCCTAGACCACCTTGCTCAGGGCCCTATCCGACCTGACCTTGAAAACCTCCCGGGAGGGGGCATTCACAACCTCCCTGGGCAAGCTGTTCCAGTGTCTCATCACTTTCACTGTGAAGAATTTCTTTGCAATCTTTGGTCTAAATCTCCAGTCTTACAGCTTAATAATGCTAAACTGTAAACTCTCTTCATTTCTGCAGCATATGATACAAACAGGACATTTCACAGCTCAGAATTATGCCATCTGGACCTTTGCTTTCTCAGGCAAATGTCTCTCTAGGTAACACTTTATCACTTGAGTTTTGAAGGCTTCTTTTGCAAGTACAGTTTCATTTGTGTTGGCTTTCATTCTTATAGCGAAAGATAAAGCTTTGGTAATCCTTGTTATTATCTTTCCTGGTCCTTGATGGGATGACCAGGGAGGTGGTGGAGTCACCATCCCTGGAGGTGTTCGAGAGTGAATTGGATGTGGCACTGTCTGTGGTGTCAGGTTGGACTCGATGATCTTTGAGGTCTTTTCCAACCTTAGTGATACTGTGATACTGTGACACAGGAAAGACATTGAGGTGCTGGAGCATGTCTGGTGACAGCAAGAAAGCTGGTAAAGGGTTTGGAGAACAGGTCTGGTGAGGAGCAGCTGAGGGAATTGGGGTTGTTCAGCCTGGAGAAGAGGAGGCTGAGGGGAGACCTCATTGCTCTCTAGAGCTCCATGAAAGGAAGTTGGAGTGAGATGGGGGTTGGTCTCTTCTCTCTAGTATCAGGTGATAGAACAAGAGGAAATGACCTGAAATTGTGCCATAGAAGATACAAAAGTGGTCAGGTGTCGGCACAGGCTGCCCAGGGAGGTGGTGGAGTCACCATCCCTGGTGCTGTTCAAGAAACATGTGAGAGGTGGCCAATGGCATCCTGGGGTGCATCAAGAGGAGTGTGGCCAGCAGGTCAAGGGAGGTTCTCCTTCCCCCCTAGTCTGTTCTAGTGAGGCCACATCTGGAGTATTTGTCCAGTTCTGTGCTCCCTGGTTCAAGAAATAAGGGCTCAGCAAAGGGATACAGAATAGAGTTGCTGAGGGGACTAGAACATCTCTCTGATGAGGAAAGACTGAGGGAATTGGGGCTGAAGGAAGAGAGAATCTCACCAATGATGATCAATACTTGAAGGGTATCTGTCAGTAGAATGGGACCAGTCTTTTTCAAATGGTGCCCTGTGACAGGGCAAGTGGTAACAGGCACATACTTAAACATCAGAAGTTCCATCTAACATAAGGAGAAACTTCTTTAATTTAAGGGTGACAGAGAACTGGAACAGGCTTCCTAGAGAGGTGTGGAGTCTCCATCTCTGGAGACATTCCCAACCCACCTGGATGTGTTCCTGTGTGACCTTGTCTAGGTGACCCTGCCTTGTCAGGGAGTTGGGACTCCATAATCACCATAAATCCCTTCCACCCCCTACCATTCAGTTTTTCTGTGATTAAATAGCAGGGTTAAACCCCACATATTCTGTTCTGGATAAATGACTGACAGATAAAATATAATCTTCACCTAATCAACTGAGATTTGACTTGACTTATCAGCTATCACAACTTATCTTACCTTTCATTTTGTAGCATTCACACTGATTATGTTGGTAATGAACAAGAGGAAATGAGATCTAACCTTTCAGCTTCACACCTTCTGACTCTGCAGTGCTGGCAGAAAATAAAAGTGTTAGGAGATTATGTTATAGGCAATGAAGTCAGCAGGTTTTTTTCATGATGCTCTTAAGAGAGTTCTGTTGAGTGAGGTGCCATTAAGACACATTAATTTTCCCTTCCCCTAATATGCTTAGAAAATTATATGAAGGCTCTTGAACAACCATAGAATCATAGAAGCATTTTGGTTGGAAAAGACCTTCAAGAGCATTGAGTCTAACCATTAACCCTACCAAGTCCACCACTAAGCCGTATCCCAAGCACACCTATAGAATCATAGAATTCTTAGGGTTGGAAGGGACCTTAAGGATCATCTAGTTCCAGCCCCCCTGCCATGGGCAGTGACACCTCACACTACATCAGGTTGCTCAGAGCCACATCCAGCCTGGCCTAAAAAACCTGTTCTAGTGTCTCACCACCCTCACGGTGAAGAACTTCTTCTTAACATCCAATCTGAATCTACCCATTTCTACTTTTGTTCCATTCCCCCTAGTCCTATCACTACCTGACACCCTAAAAAGTCCCTCCCCAGCTTTCCTGTAGGCCCTCTTCAGACACTGGAAGGCCACAATTAGGTCTCCTTGGAGCCTTCTCTTCTCCAGACTGAACAGCCCCAACTCCTTCAGTCTGTCCTCATAGGAGAGGTGCTCCAGCCCTCTGATCATCCTCACGATCCTTCTCTGGACACGCTCCAGCACCTCCAGGCCCTTCCTGTAATGGGGGCTCCAGAACTATGTGGCTTTTCAACACCTTGATTGGTGGTGACTCCCCCACCTCTCTGGGCAGCCTGTTCCCATGCCTGACTACTCTTGCAGGAAAGAAATGTTTCCTAATATTCAAACTAAACCTTCCCTGGCACAATTTCAGGCCATGATGAAGAAGAAGAAGAAAAAAAAATGTGTGGTTCATTGACACAATATGTCTGTCTGTCTTGTGAAGACTTCTGGTGCATAAAAAAATCCTCCATACCCTATAGCTACATCTTTTTCTAATCCCTCAGGATTTGATGTCAGGAGGAAGAAGTCTCCCTCCAAAGCTATGACTGTACATGTTCCTTCAAAACTATGACTACATGTGTTCCCCTACATTGGAGTAACTTAGTGTTAGACTGTAGTTGGTGCTGTCAAAACTTGTGTGTGTGAGCAGATGCCATATTTCCACAGAGTTGATGCACAAAGGGAGGGTGCTAGATCTCCAACTGTCAACACCTCTATCTGTGAGCAGATGCCAGGTCTCGGCAGAGTTACAACACAATGGGAAAATGCTTCAGCTGTCAACACCCTCCATGGGAGCAGATGCTGGGGTTTGGCAGCATTAAAAGAGGAATACACTATTAGCACCCAGCCTGCATGGAAAGTCTGGGATTTGCCAGAATTTATCCCAAGAAATGATGTAGCCTAAGATCTCTCCACTGACCATTGCTTCAGCTCATAGTTTGAGAGTAGATATCAAGACTGAGTAGGTTTTTTGCATGATCCTCTAAAATTTTAAGGCAGTGTAAATTAGCAAACAACAAAACCAAAACAAAACACAGAGCCAAAGACTTGTCTGCCTTCCTACTGTTAATTCTGATTTGTGCTAGCAAGTGGTTGTTAACGAACATTGCAGCTTGTTGGTGAGAGAGAATATCACGGACTCATGGACTCATAGAGTCAAAGAATAATAGAATTAATGAATCAAAGAATCATAGAATGGTTTGGGTTGGAAGGGAATTTCAAGATAATATAGTTCCAACCCCTTAACATAAGCAGGGACACCTCCTAAAAGACCAGCTTATTCAAGGTTTCATCCCACCTGACTTTCAACACTTACAGCCTTGGAGCATCCACAATTTCTCTGAGCAACCTGTTCCAGTGCTTCACCCTCATGGGGAAGAATTTCCTCCTCATGTCTCATTTCAACCAAGCTTAGAATAATAGAACTGTTGAGGGTGGAAGATACTTTGGAGATCATCAAGTCCAACCATTCACCTAGGAGCTCACAATCCAATCACTGTTGCTAAGCCACTACTACAAATTACATCCCTCAGCATCACATCCATGCATCTTTTAAACACCTCCATGGATGGTGACTACACCACCTTCCTGGGCAGCCTTTTCCAGTGCCTGATAACAATTTCTGTGAAGAAATTTTTCCTGATATCCAACCTGAACTTCCCCCAGAACAACTCAAGGCAATTTCCTCTTATGCTGTCCTTTGTTGCACGTGAGAAGAGACCAACCCCCAGTTGCTTCACCCTTCTTTGTAGTAGCTGTAGAAGGCAATGACATCTGCTCTCAGCCTCCTCGTTTGAACACTAAACCACCCCAGTTCACTCAGCTGCTCCTCATAATACAGGTGCTCAGGGTCCTTCACCAGTTTAGTTGATTCTCCCTAGACACACTCCAGCACCTCAATGTCCCCCCTGCTTCTCACAATTTGAAGCCTAATCCCCTCATCCTGCCTTGGTCACTCCCTGCCTTTGGTAAAGTGAGTCTCCACCTCTTCTGGGACCCTCTTCAAGTAGTGGAGGGATTAAGGGGAAGATTTGAATGGTGTCTCTGGGACAAAGTTTGTTGAGTAGCCACAATCCACTCATGTCATTGACAGTAGCCAGTGAGTTGGGAAACTGAAGAATCATAGAATTGTTTTGGATGGAAAAAACCTAAGATTATCAAGTCCAGCCATTGAACCAACACCACCATGGCCATTAAACCATGTGCCAAAGTCCCAGGTCCATACATTTCCTTAACATGTCTTGGGACAGTGGCTCCACCACATCCCTGGGCAGCCTGTTCCAATGCTTGACCACTCTTGTAGGAAAGATATTTTCTCCAATACCTGACCTAAACCTCTCCTGGTGCAATTTCAGGCCATTTCACAGAGTCACAGAATGGTAGGGGTTGGAAGAGACCTCTGGAGATCATAGAGTCCATCCCCACCTCCTCTTGTCCTATCACCTGATACTAGAGAGATGAGACTGACCCCCACCTCACTACGACTTCCTTTCAGGTATGAGTCAGCTGAGGCAGAACAGGTTGGAATGATTCAGCTCTTGCTCAGGAAGCAGGTAATCAGGCAATTTCCCACATGGAAATTGGGTCAACCTGTGTTTATTCTCCAGTTATACACCAGTTATGTCAGTATGTCTTCTGCCAGAGTCAAGTCAGAGCATCAGCAGGACACTTTCACTGGATCCATTCTTTCTATTTTCTGCTAATTATTTGCTGACTTCAGGCAAATGAAGCCAGCATGATCTCACCCTTCAGTCACTCAGAACTCTCTGCAAATGTCTCCTGTCAGTCTGAAATTGTCAACATTTATCTCCATTCATCAGTAAACACAGAACTGTGTTTTACATTTCACTGGAGAAGAATGAAAACCAAAATGTTAGATGAATTTCTGGGGCTCTTCTTGTTTTCAAGCAGAAGCTAATTAATATCATCAAATCATTCAGGATGGGAATGCCAAAGGTAAGAGAGCAGGAAAAAAAATATGTATTGTTAGAAGATAAAGATAGCAAATCATTATCTAATAAATGACCCTAAGGCTTCACTGAGAGCAAGGAAATTATGAGTGATTCTGTTGAAATGCATAATGTTAAGATAAAGGCTATCAAAAATTGTTATTTAATTAATCTCTACCCTCATGGAAGATTTCTTATAAAAAAAACCAACCTCTGCAGGTTTTTTCCTGGGATTTTAGTTCTGTAAACTTTCAGCATAATTCCACCATAGAGTGCCCAGGTGGCCAAGAAGGCCAATGGCATCCTGGCCTGGATCAGGAACAGTGTGGCCAGCAGGAGCAGGAAAGTCATTCTGCCCCTGTACTCAGCACTGGTTAGGCCACAGCTTGAGAACTGTGTCCAGTTCTGGGCGCCTCAGTTTAGGAAAGATGTTGACTTGCTGGAATGTGTCCAGAGAAGGGCAACAAAGCTGGGGAGGGGTTTGGAGCACAGCCCTGTGAGGAGAGGCTGAGGGAGCTGGGGTTGCTTAGCCTGGAGAAGAGGAGGCTCAGGGGTGACCTCATTGCCCTCTGCAACTACCTGAAGGGTGGTTGTAGCCAGGAAGGGGTTGGCCTCTTCTCCCAGGCAACCAGCACCAGAACAAGGGAACACAGTCTCAAGCTGCACCAGGGGTGGTTTAGACTCAAGGTGAGGAGGAAATTCTTCACCGAGCGAGTCATTCGTCATTGGAATGTGCTGCCCAGGGAGGTGGTTGAGTCATCGTCCCTGGAGGCGTTCAAGAGGGGACTGGACGTGGCATTTGGTGCCATGGTCTAGTCATGGGGTCTGTGTTGATAGGTTGGACTCGATGATCCTCGAGGTCCTTTCCAACTTAAGTTATACTGTGATACTGTGATACTGTGAACTACTAAACCATGGAACCAAGTGCCATGTCCAATCCCCTCTTGAACACCTCCAGGAATGGAGACTCCACCACCTCCTTGGGCAGCACATTCCAATAGCTAACATCTCTCTCTGTGAGGAACTTTCTCCTCACCTCAAGCCTTGCCCATGACAGGAAATTTGGAACTAAATTACTTTGAAGGTTCATTCCAACCCAAGCCATTCTATGATTCTATCATGTAAATAAACTATTCCAGATACTAAGCCAGATAGATAGCAACATACCAGGCAGTTACCAATCCTTCCCAGTACAGCAATTTTCCTTTGCATTTTCCTTTGCATACAGCAAAATTCTTGTCCCCACACTCAGCACAATTTGATAATTAACTGTACTATAAACATCTGCACTTGCATTATCCAGCTACAGAACTCTGTGAATTAATCTGTGTTGAATCACCTACATGAAATCTATAAATGTTTAACAAATTGAAGACAAAGATTATGAAGGTACAACACAGCCACTGGGTCAATATCTGATCTAATTAAAAGTTAATATCAAGTTATGCAAAATCATGCAAACTTAGCATTAGAAATTGCCTGGCTATAAAGGGAAGGAGAGGAGAGGAGAGGAGAGGAGAGGAGAGGAGAGGAGAGGAGAGGAGAGGAGAGGAGAGGAGAGGAGAGGAGAGGAGAGGAGAGGAGAGGAGAGGAGAGGAGAGGAGAGGAGAGGAGAGGAGAGGAGAGGAGAGGAGAGGAGAGGAGAGGAGAGGAGAGGAGAGGAGAGGAGAGGAGAGGAGAGGAAGAGGAGAGGAGAGGAGAGGAGAGGAGAGGAGAGGAGAGGAGAGGAGAGGAGAGGAGAGGAGAGGAGAGGAGAGGAGAGGAGAGGAGAGGAGAGGAGAGGAGAGGAGAGGAGAGGAGAGGAGAGGAGAGGAGAGGAGAGGAGAGGAGAGGAGAGGAGAGGAGAGGAGAGGAGAGGAGAGGAGAGGAGAGGAGAGGAGAGGAGAGGAGAGGAGAGGAGAGGAGAGGAGAGGAGAGGAGAGGAGAGGAGAGGAGAGGAGAGGAGAGGAGAGGAGAGGAGAGGAGAGGAGAGGAGAGGAGAGGAGAGGAGAGGAGAGGAGAGGAGAGGAGAGGAGAGGAAGAGGAGAGGAGAGGAGAGGAGAGGAGAGGAGAGGAGAGGAGAGGAGAGGAGAGGAGAGGAGAGGAGAGGAGAGGAGAGGCATAAAAGAAAACAGAGAGAAAACATTTAGGAGGGAATTGTAACAAACCTCTACATAACCTTATCTATAAAGTTTTAGATCTAATATTCGGCAGGTAAGAGTTTTGCAGATAATTAACAGTCTGTGTCAGAAGGGAAAAAAATAACTTAAAAAAGGGAAAAAAACAAAACAACAAATTGAAGTCTTTCTGTGCTGTATGTATATGTTCCTTCACACTTCAGAAGTCCTGTCTCTCTCTGGATCTAATTAATCTTCACAACATTGCTGTGAAGGATATCATCTTTGTTATCACCATGTGATACATAAAGAGAGAAATAGATGACAGGCCAGGAGTCAACAGATGCAGGTGATTCAGCCAACATTGAGGAGGTTTGCAACAAACCAAATCCTAAATCATACAACCAGAGAATTGTTTCAGTTGGAAACAACCTGAAAATCATAAAGTCCAATGACTGGCTCAACACCATCACGGCCATTAAATTCACATCACAAACTTAGAATCACAGAATCATTTAGGCTGGAAAAGAACTTTAAGGTCATCAACACCAACCATTCTCTACCACATCTGAGGCTAAACCATGTCCCTCAACAACCATGTCTCTTTGAAACACATCCAGGAACAGAGATTCAACCATCATGCTGAGGAGCCTGTTTCAGTCTTTGAGAACCCTCAGTCAAGAATTTTCTTCTCACATCCAACCTAAACCTCCCCTGGAGCAAGTTTGAGGTCATTTCTTCTTGTTCTGCCACCAGATACTAGGGAGAAGAGGCTGACTCCAAATCATGTCTTGTACCATTTCTCTCCAAGACTGCACATGGTTAGATTTTAGTCTCAGTTGTGTTTAGCCATCAATTCTTTCTCCCTGGTAAAGCTAAAAGCATGTTTAGAGTTCTTTTTTTCTCCTCCAATTAGTTCTTAACTGGTATTAATCATTTACCTCAGTAGAAACAATTACTGGCATGTCCATTTCTACACAAGACAGAATGGCAGTTAAAGTGACTATCATTTCACAATGAAATGGACTGTCTGTTGTTCATAGAGTCACAGAATGTTTTTGGTTGGAAGGAACCTTCAAGATCATCCCCTCCCCATCAGGGACAGAGTCACCTCCCACTAGACCAGGTTGCTCAAGGCCTCATCCAACATGGCTTTGAACACCTCCAGGAGGGGACATCCACAGCCTCCCTGGGCAACCTGTTCCAGTGTCTCACTACCTTCACTGTAAAGAATTTCCTCCTAATCTCCAACCTAAATCTCCACTTCTCAAGCTCCAATCCATCCCCATTGTTCATCTCTGTCAATTATGTGCTTTCCTCTCACAAGAATGGTCCTCCTGGTTAAATTGCCAGCAAGTACCCTAAAAATAAACATGGCGAGGGTGGTTTCTTTTTTGGTGATGATGTAAGGGTTGGGTGTTTTTTTCCAGTGTTGACTTAAATTGAGAGAACCTTCAGCACAAATGTATTTCAAAAGCTTTTCAAGAAACTGAAGGAGGATAGATCCATCCTTGGCTGAAATATCAAAGACTGAATGCAATTTATAGATCAAGAAGGTCCAAAATTATTGTTTGATGAGAGGCAGTGGAGGTGGCTCAGCGTGGAAGCTTTGTTCTTCTGCTTTTTCTTCCATGTCCACTACCAACAGTATTCAGAAAAGGAATATTTGGGAAGATATTCACACTTTAGTATGACTCAAAAGGGCGACTCTCACTTCCATTTCACATTGTTAAAGACGCTCAAATATTGATGTGGTATTTCCTATAAAAAGAGAATAAAAGACGAAGTTGTTGAAGACCTGTTGCTGTATATGAAGGCAGACAAGATATGAGTAACAACATAAAGAAATGACAAAAAGAATTTGTGCTCAGGGATTCAAGAAGCTGTAGATAAAATGTGTATTCTTGCTGGGATTGCAGGAACAGAGCAAATACAGCATGAAAAAAACCAACCCAAACACAAAAACTCCACACCATTTTAATTTGTGAGGCTCTGTACTGGGAAGAAAAGGCAGGCTGTGGGAACAGGAGCTGAAGGAGCCCATAAATCAAGTCCAACCCTCAGCCCAACACCGCCATGCCAACTAAACCTTGTCCCAAAGTGCCATCTCCACACCTTTCTTGAACATCTGGAGGGATGATGACTCCACTGCTTCCCTGGACAGCCTGTTCCAATGCCTCATCACTCTTGCAGTCAAGAGATTTTTCCTAATATCCAATCTAAAACTACCCTCATGCAATTTGAGGCCATTTCCTCTCGTTCTATCATCTGATATAAAGGAGAAGAGACAAACCTCACTCCAATCTCCTTTCAGGGCATTGTAGAGAGCAATCAGATCCCCCATCAGTCTCCTCTTCTCCAGATTAAACAACCCCAGTTCCCTAAGCTGCTCCTTACCAGATTTGTTCTTCATACCCTTCACCAGCTTTGTTGCCCTTCTCTAGACAGGGTCCAGCAACTTAATGTCCTTGTTGGGGTTAGGGACCTGAAACTGAACCCAGTATTTGGGATGTGGACTCACCAGTGTCCAGTATAGGGGGACAAACACTTCCCTGGTGCTGCTGGCTACACTATCGCTGATCCAGACCAGGATGGTGGTGACCTTTTTGGCCACCTGGGCATACACACTGGTTCAGTTGTCAACCAATAGTCTGTATATAGACAAATTATAAACAAACAAACAAACAAACAAATAAATAAAGAAGAAAATTACAAACACAAAAAGTAACCCAACAAAAGAAGAACATTAAAAATAAAATGTTAAAATTGACAAATAAAAAGAAAAATAAAAGAACACTAACATTTTTAAGAACTAAAAAGGGAGAGAAGCTCTAAAGTCTCTCTTTGGAATGTTGATCCAAAGATGTCTCTCTTGATATCTCAAAGATGTCTCTCTTGATGTTGTTACTTTAGAATACATACGCCCATTATAGAAGCTGTGACTTATTCTTTGTAGCCCACTGATAATTAAGTACCAGCTCCTTTCTCTCCTCAGACATTCATGGCTCCCACTTGAACATTTAACTCTGTTCAAAGTTGTAGTTCTTCTAAGAAGTAACTCTCCGACCACTTTTACATCAGTGTAAATTGTCTGCATTGATATATTCAGTGTCACTCCAACGACTAATTGTGAATTTCAAAGGCAGCTCAGCTCAGCAGCAGCCTAAACTCCAAGCATTCTTTCTGTCTATCTGATGAGTCCAAGCAGAGAGGCAAAGCGCAATCATTGGGAAAATATCAATCCATGAACCAGTGGCCCTGGGCTGCCAAAGAACCTTTTTTGTTGTTGTTGTTGTTTTGACAGGAAAGTTTTGGGGTTTGTAAATTCATAGAATGGTTTGGGTTGGAAAAGACCTTAAAGTTCATTGGCTTTCAACCCCCTGCCATGGGCAGGGCCACCTCCAAGGCCAGGCTGTTCAAGGTCCCATACAAGCTGGCCTTGAACACTTCCAGGGAGCGGACATCCATGACCTCCCTGGGCAACCTGTTCCAGTGTCTCAACACCCTCACTCTAAAGAATTTCTTCATAATCTCCAGTCTAAATGACCTCTCTCCAGCTCAAAGCCATTGATCCTCATCCTACCACTACAAGCCCTTGTCAAAAGCCCCTATGTTCCCTGAACTCTATATATCATAAAGGATTCACCTTCCTGTTTGCACCTTTACTCACAAAGATCAGTGAAGAAGTGCAGGAGGTTCTCCAGACATGGAAGCAGTGGTTTCTCTGCAGCCCATGGTGAAGACTGTGGTGAGGCAGGATGTCCCCTTACAGTCCATGGAAGTGCGGGGTGGAGCACACATTGCCTCAGAAGAACAGGTGGATGCGCCTGAGTGAGGCTTTGATTCTGTGGAACGTCTTCACTGAACCATGTTCCTAGCAGGAGCAAGAAACCCATGGAGAGAAAAGCCCACAGTGGAGCTGCTGGTTCCTGGAGGACAAGGAAAGGTCTTAGGTTGAGTAGTTCATGAAGATCTGTAGTCCTTAGGAAGGACTGAAGTTCACACATTCACAAAATCACAGAATGGTAGGGGTTGGAAGGGACCTCCAGACCTCTATATGAACTCCCTGCCAAAGTAGCATCACCTAGGGCATTCCCACAGGAATGGATTCAGGTGGGTTTCAAAAGTCTCTGGAGAAGGAGGGTCCCTTCCAACCCAGTGCATTCTGTGATTCTGTGCTGGGAAGTTTGAGAGAAACGAAGATGAAGAAATACATAAAAATCAGAAGAATCTATATAGACCTAAAGAGTGAAACAAGATGTGACTGATCTAAATGCTCAGAAATAGTCATCTGGTTGACTCAGATTTTTTTGCATATCCCTCTTGAAGCACTCTCAAGGGAAAGGGTCTTCAGATGGTTTGTCAAATTCACCTGAATGGAAGGAGTCTGTTAACTTCAGAGTGAGCTATCACAGTGACTCTGCAGCTCCAAATAAAGACACAAGCTTTCAGCTGTCTCTGCCATCGAAACACCATGACATGACACTGTCATGTGTCAGTCAGAATCCATTTATCTTTTCACAGTTAGGAGCTGTTGAACTAAGAATAAAATTTTTGGTGTTAACCATTTGTCAAAATGTTAAAAAAAAAAAAATAAAATTAAAAAGGCATTTGAGGCAAGCATATGAAAAGGAGCATAACATCAGGGAATCATTTTGCTTTGAAAAATCCTTTAAGATTATCAATTCTAACTAGTATCTAACTCTACCAACTCAGCGCTGTATCTGTGCAGGATTTAACCCTCTCCAGGGATGGAGATTCAACCACTTTCCTGCACAGTCTTTAACAACCCTTTCAGGCAACACATTTCTTCAAATGTCCAAAATAAACCTCCCCTTATGTAACTTGAGGCCATTTCCTCTCTTCCTATCACTTGTTATTAGTGTGATGATCTCACCACAACCTCCTTTAAGTTAGTAGAGCAATGAGATCTCACCTCAGTCTCCTCTTGTCCATACTAAACAACCCCGGAAGTTCCTTCTAGGATCCAACCCAGTCCTTCCCTGGTGCAATTAGAGGATTTTTGCCCCTTTTTCTGTCATTAGTTGCTTGGGAGAAGAGGCTAACACCAGCCTCATTCCAACCTCCTTTCAATGAGCTGCATGACCACTGAAAGCATCAGAAGCTTTCCTTAGAATAATGGTGAACCTTGATGTGAGAAGGGGATGAAATAAACAAAAATGCCTGACCACTTACAGTAATTGAAACAAGATTTTTCCAGAAAGAAAATACTCAGATTGTGAAGTGTGACCAGCAGGATGAGGGAGCTGATTGTCTGATTGTCAGGACCAGCCTGGCTGAGGCATTGGTCAGCCTAGTCTACTGGGAGGTGTCCCTGTCTGTGACAGAGGGGTTGGAAATAGATGATCATGAAAGCCTCTTCCAACCAAAGTCATTCTATAGAATCATAGAATTGTTTTGATTACAGTATCACAGTATCGCCAAGGCTGGAAGAGACCTCAAGGATCATTGAGTCCAACCTGTCACCACAGACCCATGACTAGACCATGGCACCAAGTGCCACATCCAATCTCCTCTTGAACACCTCGAGGGATGGTGACTCCACCACCTCCCCAGGTAACCCATTCCAATGACTAATGACTCTCTCAGTGAAGAACTTTCTCCTCACCTCAACTTCCCCTGGTGGAATATCATCAAGTCCAACCATCAAACCAGCAACCACCATGGGCACTAAATCACGTCTCCAAGTGCCATGTCCACATGCTTCTTGGAAACCTATAAGGGTCGGTGAGTCCATCACTTCCCTGGGCAGCCTGTTCCAATGCCTTACCACTCTTGTAGGAATGAAATTTTTCCTACCATCCAACCTAAACCTCCCCTGGCACAATTTGAGACCAGCACAGAATGGCTTGAGTTGGAAGGGACATTAAAGACCATAGAATGCTAGAATGATTTGGGTTGGAAGGGACCCCTCAGGACCAGCTACCTCCAACCTCCATGTCATGGGCCCTATCCGGTTTTCTGAAATGAACTTTAAGTAAGCAAAAAAATAGAATTCTGAACTGAATTTAAGAATTCTTTGTGTCCTTTAAATACCTTAAAAATCTCATTGTGCAGCTTTCTTTGGAGTATGATGGACAGCTTCAGGAAAGAAAGGGAAAGAGTAGTTACCGATGGTGAGATTTGTGCTTCTCTAGAGGCTTGTTAAGTGGCAGCACACAGTTAAGAGGGAAGAAAGGAAAAAAAAAAGACTATTGCAAAATAATTTTTCAGGTAATAAAAATTTTATAAATCTTCAGAGAAATGTGTGTTGGTGTAATTACAACCCAGGACTGCAATTTCTTCTCCTGTATATGTGAGAGAATTTGAGAAGGAAATTTCCATATCAGGAGATGAGTTTAGCAACTTAGCAGTGTGGTGAGTGAAATAAACTGACTGGAAAATTAATTATTTACATTTTCTTATTCTCTTTCATAATTTCTATGCCTCCTGACTGTAGGCAAAAAGTTAACCTGCAACTACCTTCGTTGTGAAATAATTGTTTGTCAGAACTTGGCTTTATTTGCCTGCAATAATTACTGCTTTTACAATGGAATGGAATGGAATGGAATGGAATGGAATGGAATGGAATGGAATGGAATGGAATGGAATGGAATGGAATGGAATGGAATGGAGTAGAGTAGAATAGAATAGAGTAGAGTAGAGTAGAATAGAATGGAGTAGAGTGGAATGGAATGGAATGGAATGGAATGGAATGGAATAGAATAGAATAGAATAGAATAGAATAGAATAGACCAGACCAGACCAGACCAGACCAGGTTGGAAGAGCACTTTGAGATCATTGTGTCCAACCTTTCATTCAACACCACATAATCAACTAAACCATGCAACCAAGCACGCTATCAAGTCTCCTCCTGAACACCTCCAATGATGGTGACTCCACCACCTCCCTGGGCAGCCCATTCCAATGGGCAATCACTCTATCTGTGTAAAACTTCCTCCTAACCTCCAGCCAAAACCTCCCCTGGTGCAGCCTGAGACTGTGTCCTCTTCTTTGACAGTGATAATCAAAAATATAAAGGTATTCAATACACTTAAAAAATATATTCAAATATATTACTCTTTCACAGGGTTTAGATATACATTTTAAAACCATTTCAACAGGTTTTAGCTGATCAGATCACAATGTTTGTTTTTTTCTCTATGATTTTCTTTATTTTATGGTTTTCTCTTTCTTTTCCCCATTATATTATTTTCTCCATTTTCTGTTTTCCATTATTTCCTTTTTATACCATCATTTTCTTTTTTCCATTATTTTGGGTTTGTTTTTTTTTTTTTTGCATTTTTTTAGTTTTCTATTTCTTTCTTTATTTTCATTTTTCCCTATTTTTTTTCTTACTTATACTTTTCTGATTTTTTTTCTTTCTTTTTTCCTCTTTGCTCTTTTCTATTTCCTTTTTGTTTATCTCTTTTTTTCTCTGTTCTTTTTTTCCATTTTTTAAATTGTTTTTTCCTTTCTTCTTCTTGGTTTTTTTTTCCTCAATATTAGAATCATAGAATCAACAAGGTTGGAACAGACCTTGAAGATCATCAAGTCCAACCTGTCACCCAACACCTCATGACTACTAGACCATGGCACCAAGTGCCATGTCCAATCCCCTCTTGAACACCTCCAGGGACAGTGACTCCACCACTTCCCTGGGTAGCCCATGCCAATGGCTAACAACTCTCTCAGCGAAGAACTTTCTCCTCACCTCCAGCCTAAACTTCCCATGGTGCAGCTTGAGATTTTGTCCTCTAGTTCTGATGCTGGTTGCCTGGGAGAAGAGACCAACCCCCTCCTCGCTACAACCACTCTTCAGGTAGTTGTAGAGAGCAATAAGGTCTCCCCTGAGCCTCCTCTTCTCCAGGCTAAACAATCCCAGCTCCCTCAGTCTCTCCTCGTAGGGCTTGTGCTTGAAGCCTCTCCCCAGCCTCATTGCCCTTCTCTGGACACATTCAACCAACCATACCCTTTAGAACCATAGAACCATTTTGGTTGGAAAAAAGCTTTTTTAATCATCAAATCCAACCCTTTTCTGACACTTGTCTCCATTTTTCTCTTCTTCCTTCAGACAATAAACTCCTAGGGACATTGAATATGTCTTGGAAGGTGATAGATGCATTAAAAAAACAATTGAATTCTACTAAGTAATGAAAACACAAAACATCTCTTCTGAATAATACAAAGATCAGAGGATGGATTTGGTTGGAAAAGACCTTAAATATCATCAAGTCCAACTATTATCTAACTCTGTCATCTCTTGTCAAAGTCTGGAACATGCTGCCCAGGGAAGTGGTTGCATCCTCATCTTTGGAGGTGTTTTGAAGAAGCAGAAACGTGGTGCTGAGGAGCATGGTGTAGCACCAGCCTTGGGAGAGTTAGAGAATGTTTGGGCTCAATGTTCACAGAGGTCTTTTCCAACCAAAACAATTCCATAATTCTATGATGTAAAATATTTCTGAAGTATTATCTTCTCAGCTGTGATTGTAAAGCTGAATGAGTCTATGCCCCAAAAAAGTCTCACTCTAGCAGATGCTGCCAGAGATCAGATATGCAAAGCTTCCTGCCAGCTCAGCTGAAGGACATAGAAACCCTGAACATCCTGACACAGTCCCCTCTCTCCATGGAGTATCCTAGCTAAATATAGACCTCTTAGGTGATGAGAAATCCAGTTTTGTAGCTGATAGTTGGGTTTTTCAGATTGCCAGAGAGAGGCTTGCAGGAAAGAAACCTTATTCTGGGAGATCTGCCTAGATTCTGTCACAAGATTGACGAAAAACCAACACCTTTCTACATAATTTTAAAATTCTTGTCAAGCTGGCTTGTTCTGATAGAAAAAAGGGGAAAAAAAGTTCATTTCATACTCATAAGCATTCAAAATTCAAAGAGCTCTCAAAAATCATTGAATCATCATATCACAGAATGTTTTGTTTTGGAAGGGACCACAGGACCATAGAATACTTGAGTTTGGAAAAGGTCTTTGAGATCACCAAGCCCAACCACTTGCCTAGAGCTCACAGTCCCACCACTGGTGATAGGCCACTGCCACTAAACCATGGCCCTAAGCAGATCTTAGAGACCTAAAAAATCATCTAGTTCCAAACCCTGTGTGCCATAGGCAGATGTACATCCTACAAGACCACCTCATTTAAAGTTACATCCAAACTGGCTCTCAAGACTTCCAGGTTTGGAGCACCCACAACCTATCTGGACAACCTGTTTCAGTGCCTCACTGCATTAATGGAGAAGAATTTTCTTGTCATGTCTCACCTCAGTCCAGCTTCTTCCAGTTTGAAGCCATTACCTCTCACCCTATTAGGTTAGGATAGGATAGGATAGGATAGGATAGGATAGGATAGGATAGGATAGGATAGGATAGGATAGGATAGGATAGGATAGGATAGGATAGGATAGGATGGGATAGGATAGGATAGGATAGGATAGGATAGGATAGGATAGGATAGGATAGGATAGGATAGGATAGGATAGGATAGAATAGAATTAGACAGGTTAGAAAAGACCTTTGTGATCAAGTCCAATCTATCATCCAACAACATCTAATCAACTAAACCATGGCACCAAGCACCCCCTCCAGTGATGGTGACTCCACCACCTCCCTGGGCAGCACATTCCAATGGCCAATCTCTCTTTCTGTGAAGAACTTCTTCCTAACGTCCAGCCTAAACCTCCCCTGGTGCAGCTTGAGACTGTGTCCTCTTGTTCTGGTGCTGCACATTAGGATAAAGTTTTTCACAATGGAGGTGGTGAAATACTGGAACAGGTTGCCCAGAAATGTAGTTGAAGCCCCATTCCTGGAGACATTCAAGGTGAGGTTTAATGTGGTCCTGGGCAGCCTGATCTAATTGGAGATGTCCCTTGCTTGCTGCAGGGGAGTTGGCCAAGATGACATTTGAGGTTCTGTTCCAATCCAATCTGTGATTCTATGATCTTTGGTGGATGTGTATGGATAGCTGTAGGTAGGGAGGAAACCAAACACAGAGAATTTCTTGCTGCTGTTCTTGGATAATTTACTGGTTTAAATCCTTCTTTTTGGTCTGTGGGCTAAAAGTCACCTTCTGGTGTTCTCAGTTCCTTAAAGGTTACATTTTAGTTGATTAGATGGTGTTGGGTGATAGTTTGGACTTGATGATCTTGACGGTCTTTTCCAACCTGGTTAATTCTATTGTATTTCTTTTAAAAAAGTAAATTTTTTTCATTCTTCAATGTAGCTGAAGTGGGCCTACAAGAAAGGGGGAGAAGGACTTTTGACAAAGGCATGTAATTATATGACAAGGGGCTATGGCTTTGAGCTGGAAGAGGGGAGATTTGAACTGGAGATTAGGAAGAAATTCTTCAGAGTGAGGGTGATGAGACACTGGAACAAGCTGCCCAGGGAGGTGATGGATGCCCCCTCCCTGCAGATGTTCTAGGGCAAGTTGGACAGGGCTCTAAGCAAGCTGGTCTAGTGGGAGGACCTAAAAGGTCATCCAGTTCCACCCCCAGTGCCATAGACAGGGACGCCTTTCACTAGACCAGGCTGCTCAAGGTCTTACCCAACCTGGCCTTGAACACATGCAGGGAGGTGGCATCCACAACCTCCCTGGGCAATCTGTTCATCCACTAGAGCAGGTTGCTCTATACCATGGTTTCTTTTCCAAAATCTGGATATTAGAAAGAAGTAAGGGTGGGGAGACACTGGAACAGGTTGCCCAGGGAGGTCATGGACACCCCCTCCCTGGAAGTGTTCAAGGCCAAAGGGGATGAGGCCTTGAGCATGGTGGTCTCTTGGGAGGTGTCCCTGACAAAGGCAGGGTTTTTGGAAACAGATGATATTGAAGGTCCCTTACAACCCAAACTGTTCTATGATATTATTTTTCTGTGACTCTTTTGTTGTTTGTTTGGGGGGGGGGGGGTGGGGGGGTGGTGTTTGTTTGTGGGTTTGTTCATTTGTTTATTTTTGAGTTTTGGGGTTTCTTTTTAAACCAGAATATTTTTTGATTATTTGTTTCCCAGCCCATTTTTTTCCCATTTTTTTCATTATTTTTCCCCTGGAAGCACTTTCCAGTCCTTCCATTGTTTTTTGTTTTATGTAACACTCCAGGAAACTTTTCTTTGGAGATGTTAAACAGCTCCAGCTCTCAGGGATTTCTGTTAAAGACAGAAGATTGTAGGCATCTCTCTGCTGTGCTCTTCCTGTCATTGTTTTAGTGGGGGACAAGTGCTGCTAAGACAGGCAAATTGCTCTTCATGTGTAAAAGTTTGATTATAAAAGAAGCACCAAAAGCTTTTAAGGCTTTCCAGGGTAGCAGGGAAGATGATGACCATGGTTTGTGGACATTTATGAGTGCTTTAAGTTTCCAAGTCACGTCCTTACTTTTGCATACCAAAAGTTACAAGATTTGAGGTTTCATGCTCCCTTTTTTGACACATCTTCATTATGGCAAAACCAGGCAAGCAGCTAAGCCTTGTCAGTGTGACCTGATCAAGTCACGCAGTGACTTCTCTCCAACATTTAACCTTGCAGAAATTGAATGTCTACTCTAAGCTATTCTGATACGCTTCCTCTTTGAAGATCTCTTCTCTCTAAGACTTCTCACAAGCTGGGTTTTACTAATCCCTGCAGATTCAGAGACCTTCAGGCCAAACAACAGCTTGTTCTTCATATGCTCTTTGTATTCTCAGTCTGTCTCCCAGACAGATGCCTTTCCTCCTCTTCCTAGGGAAAAAAAGTCTGAGGGCAGACCCTCTCACTCTCTGCAGTTCCCTGAAAGGAGGTTGACATGAGGATGGGGTTTGTTGCTTCTCTGTAGTAAAAAGTGATAGGACAAATGGAAACAACCTCAAGTTGCACCAGGAGATAATTAGGTTGGACATTAGAAGAAACTTCTTGACTGAAAGTGTTCTCAAAAACTGGAACAGGCTG
Source organism: Melanerpes formicivorus (assembly GCF_026170545.1). NCBI lineage: Eukaryota > Metazoa > Chordata > Aves > Piciformes > Picidae > Melanerpes > Melanerpes formicivorus. Next base: position 294,071 of record NW_027142550.1, on the reverse strand, counting down.
CCCAGGGAGGTGGTTGAATCCCCATCCCTGGAGAGGTTTAGAAGATGCAGAGATGTGGGGCTGGGGGATATGGTTTAGCCCCAGCCTTGGGTTAGAGAATGGTTGGATTTGGTGATCTCAAAGTACTTTTCCAACCAAAATGATTTTATGGCTCTGTAATTTAAGGGATCCCTAATTCAACTGATTTCTGATTTCTGTTTCCATACTGTGAATAAAGATATATCTGAAATATTTTTTTTTTTTTTTATGTAAAATATCTGAACATTTAATAAAATAATGCAAATGAACACATCTAAGTGCTGGGTTCTACACATTGGCCACAACAACCCCATGCAGTGCTACTGGCTGGAGTCAGAGTGGCTGGAGAGTAGCCAGGCAGAAAGGGACCTGGGGGTACTGGTTGAGAGTTGGCTGAACATGAGCCAGCAGTGTGCCCAGGTGGCCAAGAAGGCCAATGGCATCCTGGCCTGGATCAGGAACAGTGTGGCCAGCAGGAGCAGGAAAGTCATTCTGCCCCTGGTTAGGCCACATTAGCACTGGTTAGGCCACACCTTGAGTACTGTGTCCAATTCTGGGCCCCTCAGTTTAGGAAAGATGTTGACTGGCTGAAATGTGTCCAGAGAAGGGCAACAAAGCTGGGGAGGGGTTTGGACACAGCCCTGTGAGGAGAGGTTGAGGATGCTGGGGTTGCTTAGCCTGGAGAAGGGGAGGCTCAGGGGAGACCTTATTACTGTCCCCAACTACCTGAAGGGAGGTTGTAGGCAGGTGGGGGTTGGTCCCTTCTCCCAGGCAATCAGTACCAGAACAAGAGGACACAGTCTCATGCTGTGCCAGGGGAGGTTTAGGCTGGATGTTAAGAAACAGTTCTTCAAAGAAAGAGTGATTGGCCATTGGAATGTGCTGCCCCAGGATGTGGTGGAGTCACCATCACTGGAGGTGTTTAGGAAGAGACTGGATGGGGTGCTTGGTATCATGGTTTAGTTGATTAGATGGTGTTGGGTGATAGGTTGGACTCGATGATCTTGAAGGTCTTTTCCAACCTGGTTAATTCTATTCTATTCTATTCTATTCTATTCTATTCTATTCTATTCTATTCTATTCTATTCTATTCTATTCTATTCTATTCTATTCTATTCTCAAGTATTTTCCAAAATAAAATCCAAAACTTTAGATTCTGTCTGTTTGATTGGTAGCTTCATGCTTTCTGTCACTCTCTTTGATTCTTTAAGGTCCCTTCCAATCATAGTATCATAGTATCAGTCAGGGTTGGAAGGGATCACAAGGGTCATCTAGTTCCAACCCCCCTGCCATGGGCAAGGACACCCCACACTAGATCAGGCTGGCCAGAGCCTCGTCCAGCCTGGGCTTAAACACCTCCAGGGATGGGGCCTCAACCACCTCCCTGGACAACCCATTCCAGGGCTTCGCCACTCTCATGGTGAAGAACCTCCAAACCATTCCATGATTATTTGAATAGTATTGCCTCAGTGGAGGAGTATAATTCAAATATTACTTCTTTATTTAACATTACTTTGATGTTACCTTTGTTTCAAGGAAAATATTTCACAGGACTTCAGTTTTGCTGAGTATCAGTAGTGTTGACTTTCAAACCTTCTTAAAAATACATCTTCCTTATACCACGCACATATTTTGTGTTAAAAACATCATTCCTTCTATTTTACTGTATTTTAAATTATCTTAAATCCTGAGACTTGCTATGTAAATAGCAAACAACACCACTTAAGGAAATAAAGGGATTGCCATTAGGTACAGCAAGCCAGAATGATCAAATAGAGCCACTTAGTTTCATAGTTTCATAGTTTCATTCAGGGTTGGAAGGGACCACAAGGATCATCTAGTTCCAACCCCCCTGCCATGGGCAGGGACACCCCACACTAGATCAGGCTGGACAGAGCCTCATCCAGCCTGCTCTTAAACACCTCCAGGGATGGCGCCCCAACCACCTTCCTGGACAACACATTCCAGGGCTTCACCACTCTCATGGTGAAGAATCTCCTCCTCACATCTAGCCTGAATCTCCCCACCTCCAGCTTCATTCCATTCCCCCTAGTCCTGTCACTACCTGAGATCTGGAGAAGTCCTTCCCCAGCCTTCCTGTAGGCCCCCTTCAGATACTGGAAGGCCACAATGAGGTCACCTCGGAGCCTTCTCTTCTGCAGACTGAACAGCCCCAACTCCTTCAGTCTGTCCTCATAGGAGAGGTGCGTCTGATCTTCTCCCTCTCTTCACATCAACTCAGTCACTATGACCAATTCTTTATCTTTTTCATATTGTTTGTTTGTTTGCTTGCATTTATTTTTTCAGTTCAAATAAGAAGCAGGGAAGCTCTATTAGGACTAGGGGTTGGGTTGGAGATTGCACTCAATGGTATTCCAACTGACACAATTCTATGATTGCATGATTTATCCTTATTTTCAGCGTGATAAAGTGCGATGAATAAGATAAGACCAAAAAGGAGTTCATAAATCCATCTGATAAAGAGTATAGAGTGGAAAGAAAAAGAAGAAAAAAGGAAAGGGGGGGAAAAAGGAATGAAATAAAAAAAGAAAAAAAAGAAAGGGAAAAAAGTAAAGGAGGGGCATGGGGGAAATGTGGGGGGAAAAAAGGAAAACATGGAGCTCAGTGCAGGAAGAGTTATGAAGATCTCTTCAAATGTATTTAAATTGCCTGGTCACAAGGTGCTCATAGTTCAGGAAGGGCAGGTAAAGCAGATGCCTGAAGCAAACTAAGTTCAGGTAAAGTTTTTTGAAACAGAATTTTTATATTCCTGCTTAATTCTGGCAGATAGAAGTGTAAAATAGGCTCCAACCTGGGTAATTAATCCTGTATAAATAATCAGCTCTAAGGACCTCTTTTTCCTTATTTTTTTTTTTTCTTTTCCCTTGAAATAGTCCTGCACAGATTAAAATTGCTTCTTCCCCCTCCACCTCATTTCAAGGAGAAGTTAAGGTAGAAAATTCTTAGTGAGCCCTTAGGGTTCAATTCACCTGAGAAGTAGCGGTGACCTTCTGCACTGAGCAAGGCTGGAATAAAGCAGCAGGTGGTCTCTCCATGGCAGTTTGACCTCTTCAGCTGCAAGGTTACTTGGCATGCAAAGTACGCTGCAGCTCTACCAAGGCAGGGCAAGGTGCTCCTGGGAAGAGGAAAGGGAAAACAGGGCTGTCTGGTAAGAAAGAGCAAACCCAGAGGTGTTACAGATGCTGCTGAAGGAAACTCCATTAAATTATTTAATGGAATAAATGAAACCTTGAGCATCTCCTTTGTCCACAGAGCACATATAATGCCCTAGTTTTCAAAAAGTGATAAGTAAATGTAGAAATGTAATTGTGTGGATGACTAACAGTAAACCAGACAAGGAATGAGGATGTAACATCACCCACAACTGTAGAATCATAGCATCATAAACCTTTAGGATCATCAAGCCTTACTATTCTTTAAGTCTACCAAGGCTGGTGCTAAACCATGACCCTCAGCACCACATCCCTGCCTCTTTGAAATACCTCCAGGGATGGAGATTCAACCATCTCCCTGGGCAGCTTGTTCCAGCTTTTGAGAATACTTTCAGTCAAGAAGTTGCTTCCAAGATCTAATCCACATCTGCCCTGGTACAACTTGAGGCCATTTCTTCTGGTTTTATCATCTGATACTAGGGAGAAGAGACCAACCCCCAGCAAGCTCCAATCTCCTTTCAGAGAGCTGTAGAAAGCAATGAGGTCTACCCTCCGCCTCCTCTTCTCCAGAGTCAACAACCCCAGTTCCCTCAGCTGCTTCACACCAGACCTGTTCTCCACAGCCTTTACCAGCTGTGATGCTGTTCTCTGGACTCACTCCAGCACCTCAATGTCCTTCTTGGAGTCAGGGTCCTAAAAATGAACCCAGGACTCAAAGTTTGGCCTCGCCAGTGCTGAATACAACGGGGATGTCCCTGCCCTGGTTCTGCTGCCTTGTTATTGCTGATTCAGGCCAGGATGCTGGTGGCTATTTTGGCCACTTGAGCACACACTGGCTCGTGTTCACCCATCTGTAAACCAGCCCCACCCCGGTCCTTTTCTGCTGGGCAGTTTCCATCCACTCTGCCCCAGGCCTGGAGTGTTCATGGGGTTGTTGTGACTCAAGTCAGTATTCCTGCCTTGGCAGGGCGGTGGGGCTCGATGATCTCCAGAGGTCCCTTCCAATCCATACCATTCTGAGATTCCTAAATTGCAAAGGAGAAATGTGGAGTATAGCCATGCCTGACAATAAAATTTCCAATAAGTTCCCTCTTCATAAAAAGAAAAGATGTTTTTTATGAGTTAATTGACTTTGTCATCTTTTTTAAGCTTCTCTAGAGGCTGCTTTTTAAACCTTGAAAGTTTTGCCTGCAGGCTGCTGCAGAGGAGGCTGCTCTTTGTCTGTAACACACCACAGGAAAATACATATTTTGGGGGAAATTTATCATGCAGCACTTTTTGCTGAGGTGAACATTGAGAAACATCAGATCTCTAGCTGCACAAAGTGGGAATATTTCACTGCCAGGAAGGATTTGGATATGGGAATTTAACTTCATTAACCTTGAAGAAATCTATTTCCAAGTCTGTCACTCGATTCACCAGCCTTCTATTCATAGAAGCATAGAATGGTTTGGACTGGAAGGGATCTTCAAGATCATCAAGCTGCAACCCCCTGCCTAGGGACACCTCCCAATACATCACCTTGCTCAAGGCTTCATCCAACCTGGCTTTGAACACCTTCAAGGAGGGGACTGCCACAACCTCCCTGGGCAACCTGGTCCAGCATCTCACCACCCTCAGTATAAAGAATATATTCCTGATCTCCAGTCTAAATCTTCCCTCTTCCAGCTCAAAGACATTTTCCCTGCTCTTGTCACCACAAGCCTTGGTCAAATGTCCCTCCCCAGATTTCTCCTAGGCCTCTTCATGTACTAGAAGGCTTCTAGAATGTCTCCCTGGAGATTTCTCTTCTCCAAGCTGAACAGCCCCAGCTCTTGTATCTTGTTCCAATTGGGTAAGTGCTCCAGACCTCTGGTCATCTTTATGGTGCTGTTCTGGACCCTCTACAATAGTTTCATGCTCTTCTTTTGTTGGTGGCCCCCTCACTACTGTAAGTGAGGTCTCAACAAAGTGGAACAGAGGGTTGGAATCACTTTCCTCATATTGCTGGTCACACTTTTTTTGATGCATCCAGGATGTGGTTGATCCTCATTACAGTTTTAATGGCCAGTCATTGCCATTTTAAATGCTATGAAGAAGCTTTTCAGTTGGGAATTAGAAGGAGTTTGTAGACTTCAGGGAAAAAAATTTCTCCTCACTCACCACCCAGCACTTGGCCTTGCTAGACCACATACAATTTTATTTCAGCACATCAATCCAACCCTTCTACTGGAAGATGAGGAGATGCAGCTCAAGTCACACCATATGAAAGTTTAAGAATCATAGAATCAACCAGGTTGGAAAAGACCTCAGAGATCACCAGGTCCAACCTATTACCTAATGCCTAGCACCTCATGCCTACTAAACCATGGCACCTAGTGCCACATCCAATCCCCTGTTGAACACCTCCAGGGACGGTGACTCCACCACTTCCCTGGGCAGTACATTCTAATGGCCATCAACTCTTTCTGTGAAGAACTTTCTCCTCACCTCCAGCCTAAACTTCCCCTGGTGCAGCTTGAGACTGTGTCCTCTTGTTCTGGTGCTGGTTGCCTGGGAGAAGAGACCAGCCCCCTCCTGGCTACAACCTCCCTTTAGATAGTTGGAGACAGCAATAAGGTCTCCTCTAGGCCTCCTCTTCTCCAGGCTAAACAACCCCAGCTCCCTCAACCTTTCCTCACAGAACTTGTGCTCAAGACATCTCCCCAGCCTCATTGCCTTCTCTGGACACGTTCTAGAATCTCAATGTCCTTCTTAAACTGAGGGGCCCTGAATTGGACACAAGACTCAAGGTGTGGCTAACCAGTGCTGAGTACAGGGGCACAATGACTTCCCTGCTCCTGCTGGCCACACTATTCCTGATGCAGGCCACGATGCCATTGGCCTTCTGGGCTACCTGGGCACACTGCTGGTTCATGTTCAGCTGGCTGTCAATCAGTACCCCCAGGTCCCTTTCTGCCTGGCTGCTCTCCAGCCACTCTGTCCCCAGCCTGTAAAGGAGAAGGTAGAACAGCTGCCTCTGGGTTTGTACCTCTGTGCAGTCAGAAGATGCTCTCAGATGAAACCTTTCTGTATAGCGATGCACGCTTACATGTCGATGAAGATATATCTCTGTCAACCAGCAGCAGGCCACCTTTTTTTCCAGTGTTCTAGAACAGCAGATAAGCTCCTAAGTAGTGTCTGTGACATGTCACAAACATTTTATCTTCCATTTTGCATTCTGCTGCGAAGCCTTCCCGTTGTCATCTTACATATTTCCTCTCTAAAAGTGATTGATTGCTCCGGAGGAAAGCGTCTGTGGTATTCCACTCCTTCTCTCAGTCAATGTTTTCCTCAGTACCACAAAGTAAATTAAAATAAAGTGTTTAAATCTACTGCTTATGATAAAGAAGGACCAGCTCTCGCTCTAATAAATGTGAAATACAACTTGTCATGTTCTTTTCACTTTGCAGGAATGCTACCACGAGGCTCAGCCAGTTAAGTCTAATATGTTGACATTTATATTTTTTTCTCTCTTTTGCTGCAATAAATGTTAGGATTATACTTTTGCATTAAATTCTGGCATTTTTGGAAAGATCACCATGACAAGTCATTTATTCTTCAAATCACTCTGGTTTGTTTTCACTTTTTTGAATATGGATTTGGCCATGTGTCTCCGAGGCACAGCACAAAGCATATTTCAAATGTTTTGTAACCTATTAGTTTGATTTAAATCCACTTCTTTTTTCCTTCCCTCCCCCCCCCACTCCCCCACACCCCCCCCTTTATTTTTTTCTTCCCTGCCAGGATTTATGCAAGTCTTTCTTGATGTTATTTGCTCTGAATTACTGCCCAGGAATAATCACAGGCAATCCAATTTCACACAGGCTGTGTGGCCTGTGAGCTCTGTCACTGTAAAGCTCTAAAGCTTCTACAGTTTTTCTTCAATGAAGGTGATTCTTCAGATTTATTCATGCTACAGCTCTGTCTTGGTTTATGTTCTCATTTATCCTTTCCTCCTGGGGGTGAAGAGATTGAGAGCAGCCCTCCAGAAAAAGATTTGGGGATGTTGGTGGATGAGAAGCAGGACATGAGGCAGCAATGGGCACTTGCAGCCCAAAAGGCAAATGACATCATAGAATCATAGAATCAATAAGGTTGGAAAAGACCTCAAAGATCATCAAGTCCAACCTGTCACCCAGGGCCTCATGACCACTAAACCATGGCAACAAGTGCCATGTCCAATCCCCTCTTGAACCCCTCCAGGGATGGTGACACACATCCAGGGCTGCATCAAAAGTGTGGCCAGCAGATCAAGAGAGATGATTCTGCCCCTCTCTTCTGCTCTGCTATGGTGAGACCTCATTTGGAGTGATGTGTCCAGCTCTGGAGGTCCCAGAACAAGAAGGACATGGACCTGCTGGAGTGGGTTCAGAGGAGAACCAGTAATATGATCAGAGGGCTGCAGCACCTCTCCCACAAAGACAGGCTGAAAGAGTTTGGGCTGTTCAGCCTGAAGGAGACAAGGATACCGGAAGAACTTCTGGCTGTGTTTCAATATCTGAAGAGGTAAATACATAAATAATTACATTTCAATTTGAAACTTGTGAATACTTTAATAAATAAGGCTCCCAAATATCTGTATGCTGCACTGTTTTGTGCCCTGGTGAGGCAACATCTGGAGTATTGGCTCCAGTTCTGGGCTCCCCATTTGAAGGACAGGGAACTTGTTGGAGAGGGCACAGTAAAGATGCTAAGGGGACTGAACAATTTCTCTGATGAGGAAAGATTGAGAGACTTTGGGCTTTTTAGCCTGCAAAAGAGCAGACTGAGAGGGGAATATTATCAGTGTTGATGATATTCCCCCCTCATGTCACTTCAGGGGTGATTGGCATGAATTTGAGACCATTCTTTTTTCAGTGGTGCCCACTAAAAGGACAAGCAGGAACAGGAACAAACTGGAACATAAGTTCCACCCAAACATGAGAAAGAACTTCTTTGATTTAAAAGCAATGGAGCACTGGAGCAGGCATTCCACAGAGGTGGTGGAGTCTCCATCTCTGGAGACATTCCAGTCCCACCTGTATGTATTCATGTATGATCTTCCCAAGGTGACCCTGCCTTGTCAGGGGTAGAAGTATTCCTAAACCTAAAATATTCTGTGACCAAAACCAAAAAAAGAAACTTTAATCACATACACTGAAAATGCTGCAATGGAAATCCTAAGTTGTTATTATTAGTTGAAACCAAACTCCTAGTTCCAGTGGACTCTAATTTCCATGCAGCTTTTGTGTGATTCAGCTTACAGATCCACAAGGATATTTGTGGTGCTGAAACTGTTAAGAACTTGAAAATGTTCAAAACTGAACTTCTCACATACCCCAAACTAGGCATGCCTCTGGTTATAGCCTTTTGTAGCTTACCCAGAAAATTCTCCTTTATTTTCCTCTCAAATGGAAAACAAAAAAAAGAATCCCCATTGTATTTTATCTGCTCATGAAACATTCACTAAAGCAAATAGGATGCTGCGGTATTTCTGTTGTATTTTGTCTTCTCTGCTTTGTAAAGAAGCTTTTCTTATTGTGATTTATCTTTCATTGCCCTCTACTGTCTGATAAAGTCCTTTTTGGGTTTCTTTTTTCTGTAAAGATTCAAGATCTCAGTCGACTTTATTAGTGAAAAGGACTTTGACTTGAAATAATCTTTCCTTGTTATGATCTCATTCAGTATCTTGCTTGGGTTTTTGTACTTGAAAAAAAATAACTGAGCCATTCAAGTAATGGAGTCATGGAATCACAAAGTGACATGTTGGAAGGGAAGCCATCCAGAGGGGCCTAGAGAGGTGGGCTGAGGAGAATCTCAGGAGATTCAATAAGGCAAAGCCGAAGGTCCCACACCTTAGTCTGGGCAAATTAGAATAGAGTAGAGTAGAGTAGAATAGAGTGGAGTGGAGTGGAGTGGAATGGAATGGAATGGAATGGAGTGGAATGGAATGGAATGGAATGGAATGGAATAGAATAGAATAGAATAGAATAGAATAGAATAGAATAGAATAGAATAGAATAGAATAGAATAGAATAGAATAGAATAGAATAGAATAGAATAGAACCGAACCATACCAGGTTGGAAGAGACCTTTGAGATCATCGTGTCCAACCCATCATCCAACACCATCTAATCAACTAAACCATGGCACCAAGCACCCCATCCAGTCTCTTCCTAAACACCTCCAGTGATGGTGACTCCACCACCTCCCCAGGCAGCCCATTCCAATGGGCAATCACTCTCTCTCTATGAAGAATTTCTTCCTAACATCCAGCCTAAACCTCCCCTGGCACAGCTTGAGACTGTGTCCTCTTGTTCTCAATATCAGTCCAGGCTGGGGAATGATGAGGTGGAGAGCACTCCTGCAGAAAAGGACTTGGGCATGTTGTTGGATGAGAAGCTGGGCATGAGGTAGCAATGGGCACTTGCAGCCCAGAAGGTCAATGGCATCCTGGGCTGCATCAAAAGATGTGTGGACAGCAGATGGAGAGAGGGGATTCTGCCCCTCTGCTCTAGTGAGATATAGGTTGGATATTAAGAAAAATTTCTTTCCTGCAAGAGTGTTCAGGCATTGGAACAGGCTGCCCTGGGAGGTGGTGGAGTCACCATCCAGCCAGAACAATTTTATACTCAATTCTGTGAGTATTGGTTTTGTTGAGATGATTCCATGGTGGCTTTCAGTGGCATAACTGGCAGGGCGTGGGGGGAGAGAAATGACACGTTTCACTAAGCAACTGTGGAACTTCAAAATCTTCAGGAATTTGTTGTTGTTGAATCACTCTGAAATCCACAACCAAGCAAGTGCTCTAGAAATGTCAAGTGGTATTTTTATTTTCATATGGAAATGCTGAGACTAATTAACAATACTTAAAGCACTTAATCTAAATGTCTGTTGTGGTTAAAGAAAACTAAACATGTCAACTGCCTTTAAAACTGTGTCCTCAGATATACTGACCCAGCAGTGACCTAGTGGGAAACATTTAAACTGCTAATTCCAGTTAATTTGAAAAAGAAAAAGAAAGGAAGCAGCAAGATATGAAGGTGTCTGACTCTTTAATGTTATGTAAGAAAGCAGAGAACCGTGACAATTAATTCATGGCTTAAATATGCTCTGTACTTTCCTGTAGAGAATCAGAGCATTGTTTGGATTGGAAAAGACTTCTGAGATTAACAATTCCAGCTGTTAAACAGTGTCCCCAAGTGTCATGTCCACATGTTTCTGAACACCTCCAGGAATGCTGAGTCCACCTCCCTGGGCAGTCTGTTCCAATGTCTGACTCTTCTCACAGCAAAGAAATTGTTCCTAATTTCTAACTTAAACCTTCCCTGGCACAATTTCAGGCCTTTTCTTCTGGTCTTGTCACTTGTTATTTGGTTGAATAGATGGACTCCTATCACTGCACAAACTCCTTTCACAGGCTGTTGTAGAGAGCAACAGATGTCTTCACTTAGTCTCCTTTTCTCCAGTCTAAACACCAGTTCCCACTGCTGCTCCTCACCAGACCTGTTCTCCAGGCCCTTCACCACCTTTGTTGCCCTTCTCTGGACATACTCCAACACCTCAATGTCTTTCTTGGAGTGAGGGCCCAAAACTGAACAAGATACTCAAGGTATACTTTATGAGTCTTGAACCACAGGGACACAATAATTTCCATGGTTCTGCTGACCATGTTATTGCTGATCCAGGCCAGGATGCCAGTGGCCTTGTTGTCCACCTGGGCACACACTGGTTCATCTTCAGCTCTCTGTTGATCAACAGCCTATGTTCTTCCTCTGCTGGGCAGTTTCTAGCCACTCAGCCCCAAACCTGAATCATTTACTGGGTTGTTGAGACCCACGTGTAGGACCCAGAACTTGGCCTTGTTGAATTTCATTCTTTGGCCTCAGCCTATCAGTCACAGAAAGTTTTGGGTCAGAAGGGGACCTTAAAGATGATGAAATTCTAACTGTGCTGCTATGGGTAGAGACACCTCCTACTAGACCACCTCTCTCAAGGCTTCATCCAGCCTTCTCTTAAACAGTTCCAGGGATGAGGCATCCAGAACTTCCTTGAGCAACCTGTTCCAGTGTCTTGCCACCTGCACCAGAAAGAATTTCCTTATGTCTAGTCTAAATCTCCCATCTTCCAATTCAAAGCCATTGCCCCTTGCTCTCTCAGTGCAAGGCCTTGTAAAAAGGTCCCTCTGCAGCTGTCCTGTAGCTTCCTTAATAACACCTCCATGTCAAAGGCTCAATACTCTCACTTTATAGCTCTGCATAGGAAGTTTCTACCCTGATTTTTCTATCCCACGAGTACTACTTTCCTTTTTCAATTGAATTGAGGGATTTGCATATTGTTAATTTGCTCCTTGACTTTATTTTTTCCTTTTCCTTATAAGCTTCTTGATTCTCCCTGAACAATACTTCTCAAAGTAAAGAATGGCAAGAGTACAAATTGGCACAGGGCTGCGAATCTTCTTCCAAAAAAGAATGGGAGACTTTGCAAGAGGAGAACATAATCGAGTATCCCCCTCAGGCACCACGATCAGAACTTCATTTCCAGTTTTAGGAATAAATTCACCCTTTAATTAGCAGCTTGGAGTGTGAAAAAGGAAATTACATGATGGGTAACATATGATGTAAATGAAGTATGAATTATTATTTTTCTTTTCTGGAACAACGCTGCTGATAGTTAAAAATGTGGTACCAGGAGCTGTTGCTTACCCTGGATGCTGCAGCTGCAGGCTGATTAAAACACAGCAGGAAAAGCTCCAACAAACAAATACCACCTGCTGCAAGAACAGGTGTTTGTGTCCTCACTTAGGAGCCAAAGGAAACAGAGGATGCCAAGGGGCTGAAGTAGATCAGTATTTGGATTGACATAATTTGTTACTGCTTGTCGCTCAATTTAAAAAGCACATTATCCTGCTTACAAGACTCCTTGACATGGATTCAAGACTCATTTCTGGTAATTAAGTAGCTCTCTGCCTTGTCCATGCAGATGTGCCTTCTCCATACTCTATCAATCAGGCATTAGGATAGGTTGCCAAGGGAGGTGGGGGAGTTGCCATCCCTAGAGGTGTTCAAGAAACATGGCACATTGTGACACAGTTTAGTGGCCGTGGTGGTCTTAGACTCATAGAATTGTTTTGGTTGGAAGAGACCTCTAAGATCATTGAGTTCAACCTTCAACCCAACACCACCATGGTCATTAAACTATGTCACCAGTTCCATGCCCACACTTTTCTTGAACACCTCCATGGATGGTGACTCCACCACCTCCCTGGGCAGCCTGTGCCAATGCCTGCCAAATGTTGAAGCTTGGACTCAATCTTAAAGATTTTTTGGAAGATATTTGGGGTTTCACATAATTAGGTAGAAGTATGAAGCAAAGAGCTGGGGAGAAGCTTCCTTTATGCTCTACTGAGACCACATCTGCTGCTCTGGATCCTGCTCTGAAGTCCTCAGCCCAAAACGGATGTGCAACTTTTAACGTGAGTCCAGAAGAGGTCACAAAGATAAGAGGGATGGAGCACCTCTCTGATGAACACATGCTGAGATAATTGGGGGTTTTCATCCCAGAGAAGAGAAGACTCATCAAAAGCTTTCTAGAAGCCTTCTACCAGCACCAGAACAAGAGGACACAGTCTCAAGCTGCACCAGGGGAAGTTTAGGCTGGATGTTAGGAAGAAATTCTACACAGAGAGAGTGATTGGCCATTGGAATGTGCTGCCCAGGGAGGTGGTGGAGTCACCATCACTGGAGGTGTTTAGGAAGAGCATGGATGGGGCACTTGGTGCCATGGTTTGGTTGGTTAGTGTTGGATGATATGTTGGACTCGATCTCAAAGGTCTCTTCCAACCTGGTCTGGTCTATTCTATTCTATTCTATTCTATTCTATAGCTGGAGAGGGACTTCTGACAAAAGCATGAAATGACAGATGAGAGGTAATGGTTTCAAATTAGAAGAAGCTGGGTTGAGATGCAACATGCAAAAGCAATTCCTGCTCATGAGGATGGTGAGACACTGGAACAGGTTGCCACAAGAATTTGTGGAGGCTCTATGACTGGAAGTGATGAAAGTGAGGTTGGAGGGGGCCTTGAGCAAGCTGGTCTAGTAAGACATGACCCTGCTTATGGCAAGGGTTTGGAACTAGATGATCTATATGGTCCCTTTCAACCCAAAGCAGTCTGTGATTCTCTGTGAAGCTGTTGCAGAATTTTACTTAGATCAGATAATTATTTTTTTTAACTTATAATCTATTGAGTTTTTTAAGCAGTTTTTTATTGAGGTGGGCAGCTGAAAAAGAAATTCTCTTCTGTAAAGAAATGCTTACTCATTCTTACTCTTCAGTTTTACTTATCAGGAGGTTGGACTTGATTTTGGAGGTCGGACTTGACTTTGGAGGTCTTTTCCAGATGAAACAATTCCATGATTCGATGATTAATCCACATCTAAAACATAACTCTCCAAAATCTGATCAATTCTTATTTTTCCATAGGACTCTGAGAAAAAAGATGTGTGTGAATGTGAATATAATTCAAGTCCAGGATTTTTTTTTGCTTTTGCTTTTTGATGATTAAATCACACAAAGGATGGGAAGCAGCACAAGGAATAGCTGACTGTTTCCTTACCTAGGTTGTTTTATATATATAGAGAGAGAGAGAGAGAGAGAGATAGAGAGAGAGAGATTGTGGGTCCAGAAGCTTTCATGCTCTGTATTCACTTAAAAGACAAAGAAATGAAACTCCTTCAGTGCTCCTGAAAGCACACAATAGTGTCTGATTATTAAGTAAAGGTTTCCTGACTTGTTCAGATTTCTTCAAGTGCTCTGAAAAGTAGGCCTTCCATTCTTCTTTATCAGACTTTATTAAATTGCTTTTAGCCCCAAATTGTCCCCTGTGACTAAGATGTTTATTCTGGCAGTGCCTAAAGTGCTGCTGGTGTCTCGGTGCTAGCGTCTGGTACATCCACTTGTGTGGATGTAAAGGTTAATCAGGGTACAGTGGCTGTTTCCCCTCCACAATTTCTGTGTTGTTTGAGACAGAGTCAAAAATAGACTGTTTTTGAACTGCATGTTAATAGGAAAAAAAAAGATGGTGAGAGATTATTTGTCTAAATCCTCTGTTCCTGTCTTCCTCTGTCACTGCCTGCTGTTGTTTTACTGGGCTTGAAAGCAGAAAATCAGTAGAGTTGTTAACTACCTGCAGAAGCCAAGCAGTGAGCACCTGGTTCACATCTGAAGTCTATTTCTGAACTGCTAGTATTTCATATTTTCAGAAGCTGTGATTTGCTTCTATGGTCCTTCCTGCTAGAAGCTGTTATCATAGAGTCATAGAACAGTTTTGATTGGAAAAGACCTTGAAGACCATCAAATCCAGCACCACCATGGCCATTAAACTATATCCCAAAGTGCCATGCCCACAGATTTCTTGAACACCTCCAGGAACAGTGACTCCACCACCTCCATGGGCAGCCTGTGCCAATGCCTGGCCACTCTTTTAGGAAAGAAATTTTTTCTAATCTCCAGCCTCAACTTTCCCTGGCACACTTTCAGGCCATTTCCTCTCATCTTATCACTTGTAAATAGGGAAAGAGACCAGCCCCCACTTCACTGCAACCTCCTTTCAGGCAGTTCTAGAGGGCAATGTGGTCTCCCTTCAGCCTCCTCTTCTCCAGACTAAACAACTCCAGTACTCTCAGCTGCTCCTCACCAGACCTGTTCTCCAGACCCTTCAGCAGCTTTGTTTTGCCCTTCTCTGGCCATGAGAATAATATTTCTACATTTTTATTTGAGTTAATTTGTTTTATGAAGCAAAAACTCATGATCAGTCATGTAGAAATATTGGAAATTGCTTATCATATTTAGAGCTGTGCAATGGTTTAGGGGGGGAGGGGGAGAAATCTTGGATATTACTGGAGTTAATTTTGAAGGTAATGAAGCTGTGTTGTCTTCCCTGCTTGTAAACACTCTGGGTTTGTAAGAAACAAGTGATTGACAAGGGAAGTTTTTACCATTAGAAAAACAGAATTTCTAAATGTTCATTTGCAACAAAATGGGAAACTATAAGCAATCTGTTAAACCAGCCAAAAAAATGCATAGCCAGCAGGCCCAGGGAGGTGATTGTCCCCCTCTACTCCACTCTGGTGGGACCCCACCTGGAGTACTGTCTCCAGTTCCGCAGCCCCTATTACAGGAAGGATCTGGACGTGCTGGAGCATGTCCAGAGAAGGGCCACGAGGATGATCAGAGGGCTGGAGCACCTCTCTATGAGGGAGTTGGGGCTGTCCAGTGTGGAGAGAAGAAAGCTCCACAATAAGGAGACCTTTTTGTGGCCTTCCTGTATCTGAAGGGGGCCTACCAGAAAGCTGGGGAGGGACTTTTTAGAGGATCAGGTAGTGATAGGACTAGGGGGAATGGAACAAAACTGGAAATGGGTAGATTCAGATTGGATGTTAGGAAGAAGTTCTTCCCCATGAGGGTGGTGAGACACTGGAACAGGCTGCCCAGGGAGGTGGTGGAAGCCTCATCCCTGGAGATTTTTAAGGCCAGGCTGGATGTGGCTGTGAGCAACCTGATGTAGTGTGAGATGTCCCTGTCCACGGCAGGGGAGTTGGAATTGGATGATCCTTGAGGTGCCTTCCAACCCTAACAATTCTATGATTCTATGAAAAGTGTAAACAACTGCAAACCACAGAATTACAGAATGGTTCAGCTTGGAATGGACTTCTGGAGGTCGTTGTGTCCAATCTCCCTGCCAAATCAGTTTTACCTACAGCAGGTCACATAGGAATGCATCCAGATAGGTCTTGAAAGTTTCTAGAGAAAGAAAGCCCACAAATATTTGATACCAAATTTTTTTTGGTCCTTTACTTATTTATAATTTGCAAACTGAGATTCACAGACTGGTTTGGATTCTAAGGGACTTGTAAAAGTCATCTAGTCCAACTCCCCTGCACTCAGTAGAGACATCTTCAACTGGAGCAAGTTGCTCAGAGCTTGATCCAACCTGACCGGGAATGGTTCCAGGAATGGGGAATCTACCACCTGTAAAACATTCAGGGCATCCTCAGCACAAAAAGGGATTGATTGAACTCAAGTTTAACCTTAGAGGAGAGGGGAAGTTGATTGATTAAGCTTCCTTGTAGAACAAAACTAAAACCTAGAATCTTCAGGGAAAAGAGTAGAGTAGACAGATCTAACGTACCTAGGCTGCTGAAAAATGACTTGAAGCTGCTGCTGCTGCCAAAAATGTCTTTGGAAATGCTGTGTCTCGAATGCCTTTGGCCTAAATACCCCTGTAAAGTAGACTGGAACCTCCTGGAGTTCTCTCTAAACCCATTTCTCTCCCTTCATTCAACTGGCAGGTGGTTTGATCAGTACCTGAGTTGCAGTAACTCAGACATCTGAACCCTTCCATTGTTCCCCTTCCATGTCAGTGATGAACGTTGGAGAAATGGGAACAGAAGGACAAGTGGAGAGAAGTGAAGCTCAGGTAGAGATATTGCTCCCAATTAACCCTTTCCAAGAGAATTTCAGATCACAGCAAGAGAACCAGTTCCAGTTTAATCTTGACCTAGAATCCCTGTGGAATCATAGAATGGTTTAGATTGCAAGAGACTTTCAAGACCATCCAGTTTCAACTCCCCAGCCATGTGCAGGGACTAGACCAGGTTGGTCAAGGCCTTGTCCAGCCTGGCCTTGATTATCTGCAGGGAGAGGGCATCCACAACCTTCCTGGGCAGCCTGTTCCAGTGTCTCACCACCCTCACTCTAAAGAATTTCTTCCTAATCTCCAGTCTAAATCTCCTCTCTACCAGCTCAAAGCCATGGTCCCTTGTCCTATCACTACAAGTCCTTGTCAAAAGGCCCTCCCCAGCTTTCCTGTAGCCCATTTCAGGGATTGGAAGGTTGCTAGAAGCTCTCCCCAGAGCCTAGTCTTCTCCAGGTTGAACAGGCCAAACTGTCTCAGCCTGTCCCCATAGGAAAGTGCCCCAACCTTTTGTTCATCTTTGTGGTTTGCTCTGGACCCATTTCTTATGCTTGGAACCCCAGAACTGGATGCAGTACTGCAGGTGAGGTCTTATGAGAGCAGAACAGAGGGGCAGAATCACCTCACTCATCCTTCTGGTCATACTTCTTTTAATGTAGCCTAGGACACAGCTGCCTTCTGGGCTGACAGCAATCATAACTGGTTCGTGTTGAGTTTCTAATCAACAGACACTCTCTAAGTTCTTCTCCTCCAAACTGCTGTCAAGCCACTGTCAGCCTATATTTGCACTTGGAATGGCCCCAACCCAGCTGCAAGATCTTACCCTTGTTGTACTTCATGAGGTTGTCATTTGACCACCTCTTCTGCCTGTCCAGGTCCTTCCTGATGGCATCCCTTCCCTCCAACTTGTCAGCCAGGCCACACAGCTTGCTGTCATCCAAAAACTTGCTGAGGGTGCCTCAATCTCACTGTCCATGTTGCTGACAAAGATGTTAAACAGCAGTGGTCCCAGTACTGACCCCTGAGGGATGCCACTTGTCACTGGTCTCCATTTGGACATTGAGCTGTTGACCACAACTCTCTGAGTGTGGCCATCCAGCCAATTCCTTCTTCAGCCAGTGGGCCATGCTTTTCTAGTACAGTGACCAGGATGTAATGTGGGATAGTATCAGATGTTTTACAGGAGCCCAGGTAGATGGCATCTGTTGCTCTTCCCTCATCCATTGATGGTGTAACTCCATAGTACAAAGCCACCAAATCTGTTATGATTAGCCCTTGGTGAAGCTACATTGGAAATAATACTGAAATGAGGCAGTGGATTGGAAGCTCATTCCCTGAGCTTCTGGTCCTATTTTAAAGTGCTGAATACTTCCAAATGTGTGTGTTGTCACGCTACATACCAAGGGATGGATCCAATTCCAATTAAAGTCCCTGGAAGGTCTCCTAAATATTTTGGCAGAAGTTATCTCAGGGCAAAAGTACCAAAAGGCTACTATCAAAAGTAGCCTTCAAAATAAACATTGAGCACCAAACATTCAACCAATGGAAAATATTGTCACTTAAAAGCAAAAGGATTCTCATTAGTGGGATTCACTCATTGATTCCAGTCATGGATTGTCTCTAGCTTAATCACTTCTGCTGGAAATCTTCTGAATGGAAAGTAGAAAAACAATGTACAGTTCTTGTCCCGTAAGGTGATTCTTGCCTCTTCAGAAAACTGCTGGCAACCTATAATTTTCTCCTTCTGTCTGTCTTGAATGGTATTTACCTAAAAAATGTGAAAGCTTGTGAAACGGTTCTTCAGCCTGGAGAAGAGAAGGCTCCAGGAAGACCTTCTAGCAGCCTTCCAGTATTTGAAAAGGGTTCTAGGAGAGCTGGAGAGTGACTTTTGACAAAGGCATGGAGTGACAGGGTGAGTTTATATAGAAGTGCTTGTCTGTAGCAGGTTTTGGAGAGTGAAGCACGGTGGTAGGGAGTCCATGTACTGTGATGTGCGAGCAATAAACTTTTTGAGTAGTTTATCTGCTTAGACTTCCTTCCATATGAGGAAATCAACATTTGTTCTGTGATGACTAATTTATATTGCAGTTTTAAGGAAATGATACTTTCATAATTTGTTCCATTAACTGACTTACTGCTTAATTTTGTACTTAGCAGTGAGATTAATTTTCCAGAGAGATTCCTGTAAAGCAACTTACCTACTGTGTCTGCCTTCTTCTCACAACTCCGTCACACATTGTTTCATGCAACATTTCCCATTGTATGCTTTTTAGAATAGTTCTGCCTTTAGAACAAATGTTGTGCTGATGAATGAATCAGTTTCAACTGTTTTGTTGCTACTTTTACTTCCAGTCAGCACTAAAAAAGTGAGTTTTTCCCTTAGGAAAACAGATAAATTCTTCTGCAAAATTTTCACAGAATCATAGAATTGTATAGGTTGGAAAAGACCTCCAAAATCATCAAGCCCAGCTGTCAACCCAGCACCACCAAGGCCATTAAACCATGTCACAAATTGCCATGTCAACACATTTCCAGGGATGGTGACTCCACCACCTCCCTATACAGCCTGTTCCAATGCCTGACCACTCTTGCAGGAGAGAAATTTCTCCTAATATCCAAACTAAACCTGCTCTGGCTCAATTCCAGACCATTTCCTCTCATTCTATTACCTGATACTAGGGAGAAGATGCTGACACCCAGCTCACTCCAAGCTCCTTTCAATGTTAAACCCAGGAAAGAATGATGTTCTAGAATTGAGTGAAGTAGGAAGAGCACTGTAGTATGTCTTTGAATATTAAGAACTGTGTCCAGTTCTGGGCCCTCAGTTTAAGAAGGACATTGAGACACTTGAACATGTCCACAGAAGGGCAATGAGGCTGGGGAGAGGCCTTGAGCACAAGCCCTATGAGGAGAGGCTGAAGGAGCTGGGATTGTTTAGCCCGGAGAAGAGGAGGCTCAGGGGAGACATTACTGCTGTCTACAACTACCTGAAGGGAGGTTGTAGCCAGGTGGGGTTTGGTCTCTTCTCCCACGCAACCAGCACCAGAACAAGAGGACACAGTCTCAAGCTGTGCCAGGGGAGGTTTAGGCTGGATGTTAGGAAGAAATTCTTCATAGAAAGAGAGATTGCCTGACGACTTGATGGAGTGCTTGGTGCCATGGTTTAGTTGATTAGATAGTGCTGGTTGATAGGTTGGACTCAATGATCTCAAAGGTCTCTTCCAACCTGGTTAATTTAATTCCATTCCATTCCATTCCATTCCATTCCATTCCATTCCATTCCATTCCATTCCATTCCATTCCATTCCAGAGCGTAAAGCTAACATGAATCAGAAGTTGACATTGGGAGATGCATTACAGAATCCAGACTCTCAGCCACTGAACTAAGGAGATTACACCAGAAATATTCAGAGACTTGAGGGAATTCCTCATGGTTTGTTTCTTTTAGACTTTTACAGAATGGGTACAACCCAGGGAAATTTCCTCTACTAGCTGCTTTTAAAAATCACTTTATAAAATCACTCCTCTTCTCTTCAGCAATTGTGGGTCAAGACCCAGGTATTTCTGCAGACTTGACAGGCTTTGATATACTCTTCAGAGTAGGTGAATTCAGAAGGAAGTTGGAGTGAAGCAATACCTTGAATTACAACCTTTTGCAACATCCAGAAGTACCAGGTAAAATTCTTTCTGTGGACTTTTGGATGAGTAACTGTAACTACTGAAGTTCATACTCCTGCCTGTGAGGCACAGAAAGCAGAGATACAACAGCTAAACTGTTTAATGACCATGGTGGTGCTGGTTTGATGGCTGGATTAGATCATCTTAGAGATCTTTTCCAATCAAAACAGTTTTACAATTTGGAGAGCTATAAGTAAGTCTACAACTTGGTCGTAGCCAGGAGCGGGTTGGTCTCTTCTCCCATGCAACCAGCACCAGAACAAGAGGACACAGTCTCAAGCTGTGCCAGGGGAAGTTTAGGCTTGAGGTGAGGAGAAAGTTCTTCACAGAGAGAGTTGTTAGCCATTGGAATGTGCTGCTCAGGGAGGTGGTGGAGTCACCATTCCTGGAGGTGTTCAACAGGGAATTGGATGTGGCACTTGGTGCCATGGTTTAGTAGTCATGAGGTGTTAGGTGACAGGTTGGACTTGATGATCTTTGAGGTCTTTTCCAGCCTTATTGATTCTATGATAGGATAAGTTAAACTCAGGGTAATATGTTCTAGAATCACATGAAGTAGCAAGACCTTTGTAGTCTGTCTTTGATTATTAAGACTAAAATACAGGGCCAGATCCTTGTAGCCCACTAAATAGGAAGATGCTACCATTAGCAACAGTGGACAGGTCTTGCAAAACTTTGCAATCTCCTAACAGCAGACCCCTCACTACAAGAAGGACATTGAGGTGCTGGAGTGTGCCCAAATGAAGCTGTTGAAGGGCCTTGAATGCAAGTCTTCTGAGGAACAGCTAGGGAGGCTGGGGTTGTTTAGTCTGGAGAAGAGGAGGCTGAGGGGAGACCTCATTGTCCTCTGCAACTACTCAAGGTAGGTTGGAGTGAGGTGGGACTTGGTCTCTTCTCCCTGTTAACAAGTGACAGGACAAGAGGAATTGGCTTCAAATTGCACCAGGGGAGGTTCTTGTTGGATATTAGGAAAATTCTCAATAAAAAGTGTTCTCAGGCACCAAAAGAGTCTACCCAGGGAGGTGGTGGAGTCACCATCCAGAGGAAGGTTTAAAAGATGCGTGAGGGACATGGTTTAGTGGTGGTATCTTAGCAGTAGTGGTAGGATTGTGAGCTGTAGGCAAGTGCTTGGACCTGATGATCTCAAAGATCTTCTCCAACCTCAACATTTCTGTGATTCTAAAGCCTTGAAGGTTTTGTCTGGTTTCATCTCAGCCTGTCTGAATATGTCACTATTTTAAGGATGCAGAAAGTAAAAGAAAGGAATAAAAATGAATTCAGCTCCCTTATCTGTCAGTTCTGCTTTTTCTCATGGGCTTGCAACACAAACGGCACTTTTGGTTCTGAGAGAGTCTTTTCATGTGAATTTTTGCTTAGATTAATTCCACCTTGTTGGTTTTTTCATCCTTTGCAGTGAATATGTTAATAGAATTTACTGAATACAGCTCTTTTTTAGAAGTTTCTACCTCTTTTTTTCCCCTCCCTTTACTGTAAGCTGTAAATCAATAGTAACTGATTCCTGGGGCCAAATATGTTGACAGCAGCTTAATCAACTTGTGCCCATGCTACTTTCAATGTCATCTCTAGCTACAAGGCACTAAATTCTTGCAGAGCAGTTTTTCTTTGAACCTTTCTGCTGTATTTTCTGTTTGTTTGGTTTGGAACAGATTTCCGGTCCCTTTCCCTCAAGAAGTGTTTTTTTCGTCAGCAGTTTTACAGAGTGCCTCTTTCCTTCCAGCCCTCCTTGTCTCCATGAAATTCTTTTTTAGTTTTCTTCCTAAGGATTTTATGAGTTCTCTTAGGCAAGATGGGTGTCCTTTAGCATCATGGACATTTTCTACTTGTAGTAACTGTGCTGGGGTTGAGGCACTGAACTTCCTGTCTCTGGTGAAGCCATTGCAACAGGCTGCCCTGGAAGGCTGCAGATGCCCCCTCCCTGGAGGTGTTTGACAACAGGCTGGACTAGGCCTTGGGCAACCTGGTCTAGTGGAAGGTGTTCCTGGCCATGGCAGAGGGGTTGGAAGTAGATGGTCTTGGGTCCTTCAGCCCAAACCATTCTACGACTCTTCTGTTGGATCTCTGGCTAAATTAGACCCACAGTGTCTCCAAAACACCAAATGAAGTGCATTTTGAACACCCCTCAACTGGCAGTATCATCTTGAATGAGGAGGAATGAAAATAGAGAAAGAAAGAAATAGGAATGTTCAGGATTCAGCAGGATAGAGGCAAACTGCTCTGTCTGCCCATTTTTTAAAGTAATTTTGTTGATCAAGCTTAGGGACATGGTTTATTGGTAGTGATTTATCAGTAGCTGTAGGATTGTGAGCTCCAGGTGAGTGGTTGGGCTTAATGTTCTCAAACAGAGGTGTCCTAGTGTATGGGAGGGGGGTTGGTACTAAAGGATCTTTAATGTCCCTTTCAACCCAAACCATTCTGTGATGGTAGGATTTTATGAAACCAAGAAATACTTGGAGCAGTTGGAAGTGCTTAGCTAAGGAGTTATAATGAAGAGGTGTTTGGAACACTGGTCAGAGTTATATTCACATATTTAAGACAGACAAACTAGCTCCAATGTGTTGTGAAAAGCAGTGAGGTGGTCAGGAGACGGAAAAGTCTGTCGTGGAAAAGGAAGGTAACAATATTCATTGGAGCATGTCCTGAGAAGGATAACAAAGCTGGTGAAGGGTATGCAGAACAGATCTGCTGAGAAGCACTGGAGGCAACTGGGGCTGTTTATTCTGCAGAAGAGGAGGCTGAGAGGAGACTTCATTGCTCACTACAACTCCATGAAAGGATGTGGGAGCCAGCTGGGCACTAGAGTCATCTACCTAGTAACAAGTGATATGATGAGAGGAAATGGCCTCAGGTTGTATCAGGGGAGGCTTAGGTTGGGTCTTAGAAGATATTTCTTTGCTGAAAGGGTTCTCAAAGACTGGAACAGTCTGCTCAGGGAGGTGGCTGAATCCCTATCCCTGGAAATGTTCAAGAAACCTGTGGACATAGCACTTGGGGACATGGGAGCTGGGATTGTTTAGCCTGCAGAAGAGGAGGCTTGGGGGAGACCTTATTGCTGTCTACAATTCCCTGAAGGGTGGTTGTAGCCAGGAGGGGGTTGGTCTCTTCTCCCAGGCAACCAGCACCAGAACAAGAGGACACAGTCTCAAGCTGCACCAGGGGAAGTTTGGACTCAAGGTGAGTAGAAAGTTCTTCACAGAGAGAGCTGTTAATCATTGGAATGTGCTGCCCAGGGAGGTGCAATCACCGTCCCTGGAGGTGTTCAAGAGGGGATTGGACATGGCACTTGGTGCCATGGTCTAGTAGGCATGAGGTCTTGGGTGAGAGGTTGGACTTGATGATCTTTGAGGTCTTTTCCAACCTTGTTGATACTATGATTCTATGATTTTATGTCTTAATGGCCATGATGGTGTTGGGTTGATGGTTGGACTCGATGACCTTTGAACTCTTTTCCTCCCCAAACAATTCTATGATTCTATGAACTATTAGAAGTTAATACAGCTGGATCCCAACTGGAGATGATCAAACCCACTCTAGTTACTCACACATCTTATTCTTTCCAGATGAATAAAATTCTCCTACTGTAATGAAGCACGATCCATTTGCATTTCAAAACAACAATAATGACAGCACTGAAAATTAGTTTGTAATTTGCTTTTTTTGGGGGGTAAAATCAGACGTGGCTTTAATCTTTATTGTAATGTCACCTGCTACTGTCAATATGCTTAAACATCTTCCACTGTTTTCCTATATAAAAAAAATAGTTAATGATCGTTATTCTTATGCAGATCACCTGTAAAAATAATTCTCAGCCTCACCGTGGTATGACATCCTGTTCAGAGATGAAGGTATTTTCTCAGCTTGTTTACAGAATAAAAGTGTTTTCTTCACTCTGGCTGGCTGTTTCTAACAACTTCCTCAACCTTTGCTTAATTTCAATCTATTCTAAAGAAAATGATAAGAAAAGCTGAAAGAAAATGGCCACTTACGCACAGAGACTCAGGTGAGGCTTCCCCTGAAAGGCAGAGGGTAGCAACCTGTTTGTTTACTTCTCATATAACATAAGAATCATAGAATCATTTTTTGTTGTAAATGACCTCTCAGATCATCAAGTCCAACCATCAACCCAACACCACTGTGCCAAATAAACCATGCCCCTCAGCAACACATTTCTCCATCCTCTAAACACCTCCACAGATGGGGATACAGCCGCCTTCCTGGGCAGCCTGTTCCAGTCTTCAAGAACACTTTTAGCCAAGAAGTTTCTTCTGAAGTCCAACCTGAACCTTCCCTGATGCAACCTGAGGCCATTTGCTCTTGTCCTATTTCTTGTTACTAGGGAGAAAACCCCTACCCTTCTCCAAGCTCCTTTCAGGGAGTTGTAGAGAGCCAGGTCTCCCCTCAGCCTCCTTTCTTCCAGGCTGAACAACACCAGTTCTCTCAGCTGCTCCTCACAAGAACTACCTGAAGGGAGGTTGTAGCCAGGTGGGGTTTGGTCTCTTCTCCCAGGCAACGACCAACAGAACAAGAGGACACAGTCACAAGCTGTGCCAGGGCAGGTTTAGGCTGGATGTTAGGAAGAAATTCTTCATAGAGAGAGTGATTGCCCATTGGAATGGGCTGCCCAGGGAAGTGGTGGAGTCACCATCACTGGAGGTGTTTAGGAAGAGATTGGATGGGGTGCTTGGTGCCATGGTTTAGTTGATGAGATAGTGTTGGATGAAAGGTTGGACTCGATGATCTCGAAGGTCTCTTCCAGCCTGGTTAATTCTGTTTTATTCTGTTCTGCAGATCCTTCACCAACTTCATTCCTCTTCTGTCAACCTGCACCAGCACTTCAAAGTGCTGGATTTAGACTGGATATTAGGAAGAAATTATTTACAGTGAAAGTGGTGAAACAGTGGAACAGGTTGCCCTGGGAGGTTGTGGATTCCCCCTCCTTGGAGGTGTTCAAATCTGAGTTGGATGGGGCCTTGAACAACCTGGTCTAGAAGGAGTTGTCTCTGCCCACAGCAGGGTATGTGGAACTAGATGATCTTTAATGTCCCCTCCAACCCAAACCATTTTATGATTCTATGATACTTGCTGAGATAAGTTTTCAGGTTTTATAGGAGGTGTCCATCACAGCCATGTCGGAAAGCCCAGGAGCAGATACACTGCTTGAAGGAACTAATTAATTAAACAAGGTTGAATAGAACAGCATGGGACACAAGATGTTTAAAGCACCTTTTTTGTCCCTCCCTGTTTCTGCACCGCAGTGACTGATGTTTATTACGTCCCCACAGTGAGATGTTGAGAGATTTTGCTGGAGATCTCACGCTGTTTTAAAAGGAAACAATGGCTGGTGGTAAAGTCAACTCCTGCTGGGCTGCATTAACTGCACGGTGCTGGCAGCTGATAATGGAGCTATTAACACATTACCCACTGGGTGTAGTAGGGAATTAGATGTTTGTTCTTAATGACACTGAGCTATTTTCATTGGAATGGCACGGACTTGGCAATTTTGGCACCATTTTGGAGGAGGGTGGGACACACTACATCATTTTTTGGTTTTCTTTTGGGGGCTTTTTCAGTTGGGGGTGGTTGGTTGGTTGGTTGGTTTGGGGTTAATTTATTTTTTCTTCTCTTTACAATAATCATAGAATTGCTTCAGCTGGAAAAGAGCTTTGAAGCTATTTGTTCAAATTTTAAAAGCTTCAAAAATAAAAAAGCCTTTGAGGGAAACATGCGCAGTAAAAAGAGAAAAAGAGCCTGGAATTATAGAAGCATGGAACCATGGTAACACAGAATTATAGGAACATAGAGCTATAGGAACATAGAGCCATAGAACATAGTGTCATAGGAACATAGAATGGTTTTAGCTGGTAAGGAACTTTAAAATCATTGAGTCCAAACACTCTTTAAATCTACCAAGACTGGTGCTAAACCATGTCCCTTAGCACCACATCTCTGCAGCTTTCAAACACCTCCAGGGATGAGGATTCAAAAATCTCCCTGAAGAGCCTGTTCCAATCTTTGACAACCCTTTCAGTCAAGAAGTTTTTTCTAGTGTCCAATCTGAACCTCCCCTTGTGCAACTAGATGCCATTTTCCCTCATCACAGACTCATAGAATTGTTAGGGTTGGAAGGGACTCAAGGATCATATAGTTCCAACTCCCCTGCCATGGCCAGGGACACCTCACACAAGATCAGGTTGCTCACAGCCACATCCAGCCTGGCCTTAAAAAACTCCAGGGTTGAGGCTTCCACCACCTCCCTGGGCAACCTGTTCCAGTGTCTCACCACCTTCATGGGGAAGAACTTCTTCCTAACATCCAATCTGAATCTACCCATTTCTAGTTTTGCTCCATTCCCCCTAGTCCTATCATTACCTGACACCCTCATCCTATCACTTATTATTAGGGAAAAGAGACCAATCCCCATCTGGCTCCAGCTTCCATTCAGGGAGTTATAAAGAGCAATGAGGTCTCCCCTCAGCCACCTCTTCTCCAGACTAAACAACCTCAGTTCCCTCAGCTGCTCCTCACCAGACATGTTCTCCAGTCCCCTCACATGCAACAGCTTAGACAGTAAATAGTGCACAGTGACTCTGCTCCTTCTTAGTTTGAACTGTTTGTTCTTCTAAGCCTGTTGAAAACAGGACCAGTGAGAAAGAGGATAAATAATTAATTAATTTTGTTAAATAGGTATTAATTATGCAATACTACGTCTATCATCTATTGGAAATTGGGAAATTCCACTGCTCTTGAAGCATTTCTTGCGCTGTATCTACAACTTTGATGAATCATTAATATTGTTTGTCATTGATACCATCCATGAAGGGTATTTGTCTGGGGTTTATTTTATTTGTCTTTTTTTATTTTTATTTGTCTATATTTTATTTTAATACAGTTTACAATGTCTCAGAAAGGATCCATGGACCCTCTCAGGTAGTTGTTTTGCTACAGCTCCTTGTTGTTTCACTACAGCTCTTTGAAAGGAGGTTGGGGTGAGGTGGGGGTTGCTGTCTTCTCCCTAGTATCAGGTGATAAAAGGAGAACAAATGGCCTGAAATCGGGCCAGGGGAGGTTTAGGCTGGATGTTAGGAACAACTTCTTTCCTGAAAGAGTGGTCTGGAATTGGAGCAGGCTGCCTAGGGAAGCGTTGGAGTCACCATCCTTGCAGGTGTACAGGAAATGTGTCAACGTGGCACTTTGAGACATGGTTTACTGGCCATGGTGGTCTTATGTCAATAGACTGAATGATCTAACCCAAACAATTCTATGAGTTGGGGATATGGTTTAGAGGTGAACTTTGAAGAGTAGGGTTATCAGTTGGACTTGGTGATCCTGAGGGTCATTTCCAAGCTGAGTCATAGAATTGTTAAGGTTGGAGGGAACCTCAAGGATCATCTAGCTCCAACTCCCCTGCCATGAGCAGGGACACCTTGCACTAGATCAGGCACTTAGTACCATGGCACTTAGTACCAGGTTGCTCACAGCCACATCCAGCCTGGCCTTAAAAACCTCCAGGGATGAGGCTTCCACCACCTCCCAGGGCAACCTCTTCCAGTGTCTCATCACCCTCATGGGGAAGAACTTCTTCCTAATATCCAATCTGAATCTATCCATTTCTATTTTGGCTCCATTCTCCTTAGTCCTATCATTACCTGACACCCTAAAAAGTCCCTCCCCAGCCTTCTTGTAGGCACACTTTAGATACTGGAAGGCCACAATAATGCCTCCTCTGAGCCTTTTCTTCTCCAGACTGAACACAGAATCATAGAATGTTTCTGTGATTCTGTGATTTGTGTTAGGGCTAATGTTAGCGTCAGAGTTAAGGTTACTGTCAGGGATAGGGTTATATTTAAGTTTAAGGTTAGGGTTAATGAGTAGGGCTGTGGTTAGTTTAAAGGTTGGAGTTAGACTTAAGCTTCGTTTTAGGGTCTCTGATAATTTCCACCTCTTCCAAATGAGTTTTGTTTTCCAGCATCCTGCTTGGAGTCTTACATAAATCCATTCTCCGCACAGCTGTCATTTTTAATACAACCCAAAGTATAAATTAATTTCTCTGTTTTTCTGTCCATAAGGGTTCACAGGTGTACTGGGGGATTGTTTTCCAGAACAGGATTTTTTTCTGAGCTGCAGTGTTGCAAATTGTGTGTGATCTATGACCTTCCACCATCTGTACGTGATTTTAGTCAGCTGCTTTTTGCTGATGTATCTGCTCAGAGCTTTAAAAAACCCACCAGTGAAAGACACCAGGACAAGTAACAAAGGAATGTGACATGTTTAGATATAAAGTGCTTTGTTTCTGATAACATCAATGATTTGACATTTTCTTTTTATTTATTTATGGATTCAAAACAACTCTGTGTGTGGGGGAAGTGGAGGATGAATCTGGAATAAAGCAGAAAATCAGTAAGATTCTTTGCCAGGACACTTGGTCCTTCTATGAAATCTCATCAATAGAACCTTTCATTTGGAAAAGGCCCCCAAGATCGTTGAGTTCAGCTGTCAATCCACCATCACCATGACCATTAAACCATAGCCCAAAGTTTCATGTCCACACATTTCCCTCCAGGGGTAGTGACTCCAATGCCTCACTGGACAGCCTGTTCCATTGCCTGACCAGTTGATCATGTAAAAATCAATGCAAAAATATCAAGTATGATCCAGGTCTTACACCCAAGATGATAAGATACAGGAGAAAACATATTTATAATCATAAAATCATAGAAAGGTTTGGAAGGGACATTCAAGATCATCTAATTCCAACCCTCCTGTCATGGGCAGGGGACACCTCCATTAGACCAGGTTAGACCAGGTTGATCAAGGCCCTGTCCAGCATGGCTTTGTCCACCTCCAGATAGGGGGCATCCACAACCTCCCTGGGCAATCTGATCCGGTGTCTCAGAATCTCACTCTCAAGAATTTCTTCCTAATCTCCAGTCTAAATCTCTTCCTTCTTCCAGCTCAAAGCCATTGCACCTCATCAAAGCCCTTGCAAAAAGTCCTTCCTCAGGTCTCCTCTCTTCAGCTACTGGAAGACTGCTCTAAGGTCTCCCTGGAGCCTTCTTTTCTCCAGCCTGAGCAGCCCCAAGTCCCTCAGCCAGTCCCTCTAGAATCATAGAATCAATAAGGTTGGAAAAGACCTCAGAGATCATCAAGTCCAACCTGTCACCCAACACCTCATGACTAACTAAACCATGGCACCAAGTGCCACATCCAATCCTTTTTTGAACACCTCCAGTGATGGTGACTCCACCACCTCCCTGGGCAGCCCTTTGCAATGGCCAATTACTCTTTCTGTGGAGAACTTTCTCGTCACCTCGAACCTAAACCTCCCCTGGCACAGCTTGAGACTGTGTCCTCTTGTTCTGGTGCTGGTTGCCTGGGAGAAGAGACCAGCCCCTCCTGGCTACAACCTCCCTTCAGGTAGTTGTGGAGAGCAATTAGATCTCCCCTGGTAGGTGCTCCAGCCCTCTGATCATCTTCATGGCCTCCTCTGGGCCTGCTCAACAGTTCCATGTACTTCTTGTGTTGGGGCCCCAGAACTGGGCACATAACTGCAGAGGGGGGGGTCTCATGAGAGCAAAGTAGAGGGGGGAGAATCTCCTCCCTCCTCCTGCTGGTCACAAGAACTTCCAAAGGGCTCTATTAGTAGAACTGTTTAGCATCCTTCAAAATGAACATTTTGCTTTGTGAGGAAATGGCATCATGAAGAAATTATAGAAATATTTGATGTCCTAAAGTTCATGGAGATTTCATTACAGTGTGGTGGCTCTTGAGATGCAGAACTCTGCTGTTGTGGCTCATTGTGTAGCACATTAAGGAAGTGATGGCTGGAATTCATTTCATAAATGGATAGGTAGCAACGGGCAATAAATTCCTTGCCCTGCTTGGCTGTCTTCATGCATTTGTGATGTCATTCAGATAGAATCTGACTAGCAAAATGGTAGCAGAGTCCAGACATTGTTAATTTGCCCTCTTCTCCTCTCAAAAACAAGTTTTGAAAGTGAAGTGATTGTGTTCCACTTTTATTTGAACATTAAGATAATAGGATAGGAGGAAGGAAACCATCCAACAGCCCTGGTGCTCTCCATCCGTCACAGTGCAATAGAGCAGATCCAGAGAAGGCCACAAAGATGATCAGAGGGCTGGAACACCTCTGCTATGAAGACAGGCTGAGAGAGTTCAGCTTATACATCCTGGAAAGCTCCAAGCAGACCTTTTAGCAGCCTCCCAGTGTTTGAAGGGAACTATAGGACAGCTGGAGACGGGCTTTTGACAAAGGGATGGAGTGACAGGATGAGGGAGAGTGGCTTCAAATTGGAAGAAGCTGGATTGAGATGAGACATGAGGTAGAAATTCTTATCCATGAGAGTGGTGAGGCACTAGAACAGGTTGCCTAGAGAAATTATGGAGGCTACAATCCTGGAAGTGTTGAAAGCCAGATTGGATGGGGCCTTGAGCATGCTGGTCTGGTAGGAGGTCTCCCTGCCAATGGCAGGGGGGATGGAATTAAATGACTTTAAATGTTTCTTCCAACTCAGTCCTTTGCATCACCCTATGAGTAGTCATCTCTCTTTGATGTTATATCATACCAACTCATCCCTACTATTTTCTAGTGTGCTTGGGAATGAAGAGTATGATGATTTTGTGGCAGTAATTGTACCTCATTGGCTAGAGGGTAGAAAAAATAAGTGTAGCCTCTGTAGAATTGTGAAAATATGAAATCTGAATTTTTCTTGAGCTGCATCAAAAGAAGTGTGGCCAGCAGATCAAGAGATCTGTCAGTCTGCTCTGGGGAGACCTCACCCTGGTCTACTGTGTCCATCTCTGGGTCTCTCAAAAGAGGAAGGCTCTGGACCTGCTGGAGTGGGTCCAAAGGAAGCCACAAAGATGATCAGAGGGCTGGAGCAGCTCCCCTGTGGGGACAGGCTGGGAGAGTTGGGACTGTTCAGACTGAAGATGAGAAGGCTCTGGAGAGACCCTAGAGCAGCATTTCATTATCTGAAGGGAACATACAGGAAGGCTGTGGAGGGATTGTTTAGAAGGGGCTGTGGCAAAAGGACTCAGGGCAGTAGTTTGAAACTGGATCGGGGTAGATTTAGTTTGGACAGCAAGAGGAAGTTCTTCACAATGAGTGAAGAAATACTGGAACAGGTTGACATCCCATCCCTGGAGACATTCAAGGTCAAACTTGATGTGGTCCTGGGCAGCCTGTTCTAGTTGGAGGTGCCCCTGCTGGCTGCAGTGGGGTTGGACAAGATGACCTTTCAGGGTCCCTTCCAACCTGATCCAATCTGCAAATCTCTGAATAAACACTTTCTTTGCCTGAATATTTGTTTTATATTTTTCAACTGATGTACAAAGAATGATGGTGAATATGCAATTTTTACAGCACAATGTTTTCCTGCTATTTTCTTTTGTTGATGAAGAATCATTTTTTCTTACAGTGGGTTGGGGATTTTTTTTGTACATGCATAGATATGTTCTCAGGATTTCACTTATCATCCTGGATCCCAAGAGATAGGAGACTTTAGAACAGTTAATGATCTGTTTAATAATTATCCAGAACTGAACACTGTGTGTCTTGGCATATTGCAAGGAATTTGCATACCCAGCAGCTCAAAGGACCATATGTTTGGGGTTTCTACTCAGAGGTGTGTCCTGGTGGAATTTCTTCCATTTGCTCATTTATCCCAGAGTATTTTATAGGTAGATTAGTCACTAAGCATTTAGCCTCATCTTGAGGTGTTGGTGTCTCCACCCCCGGAGACATTCAAGATCGGGCTTGATGGGGATCTGAGCATACTGATCTAGTTTGGGATGTGTCTGCTATTACTGAAGAAGCTTGAACTAGATGATCTTTAAAGGTCCCTTCCAAAGCAATGATTGTGTGAATTAAGACTTTATCATACAGTCATTAAGATTGGAAAAGATCTCTAAGATCATCAAGTCCAGCCATCAACCTAACACCACCATGGCCATTAACCTATGCCTCAGAGTGCCATGTCTACACATTTCTTGAATGCCTCCAGGGATGGTGACTCCAACAACAACCTGGGCAGCCTGTTCCAAAGCCTGACCACTCAGTAAAGACATTTTACCTAACATCCAATCTAAACCTCCCCTGGTGCAATTTGAGGCCAGTTCCTCTTGTCCTGTCATCTGTTACTTGTAAGAAGAGACCAGTCTCCACCTCACTGCAACCTCCTTTCAGGGAGTTGTAGAGAGCAATGAGGTCTCCCCTCAGCCTACTCTGCCACAGACTAAGCATCCTCAGTTCTACCAGCTGCTCGTCACCAGACCTGTTCTGCAGACCCTTCACCAGCTTCACTGCTCTTCTCTGGACATGCTCCAGCACTTCTCTGTTCTCTTTGGAGTGAGGGCCCCAAAACTGAACACAGTACTCAAGGTGTGGCCTCACTGGTGATGAGACCACAAACAATTCCCTTCTCCTGCTGGTCACACTATTGCTGATGCAGTCAATCATGCTGATGGCCTTCTTGGCCACCTGGGCACACCCTAGCTCACTTTCAAACAGCTGTTAAACAACATCCTCAGGTCATTTTCTGCTGGGCAGTTTCCAGCCACTCTGCCAGAAGTCCAGAGTGTTCACGAAGTGGTTGTGACCCACAGACTTCACACAACTACTCTGTTAAGTAGAAGAGA
Source organism: Melanerpes formicivorus (assembly GCF_026170545.1). Classification (NCBI taxonomy): domain Eukaryota; kingdom Metazoa; phylum Chordata; class Aves; order Piciformes; family Picidae; genus Melanerpes; species Melanerpes formicivorus. The sequence goes on along the minus strand of NW_027142550.1, from coordinate 261,053 downwards.
GTTTTGTTTGGAGTTCAGCGGATAAAACATCCTCCAGCTTTTGATGTCTTCACCACAAGTATTGTGACAGTGGTGTTGATGTTGTGCATGAATCCCATGCTGAGTTTAAGGAAAGAAAGTGAGGTCTTGAGGCAAGCCACAAAGAAAGTAATAATAATAATAAAAGATAGAAAGTGTATGAATATCTCCTCATATCTACACCTTTAGCACGATTTATATTGTGTTACAGAAAATAAACAATGCAGGTGATGAAATCTGTGCCTCTGAATAGTTCATAGCATGCAAACTATTACATTTCATGAATATAAGCAGAGGACTCTTGAGAGCAGAGATGTTACACACACTTTAAGGGATGCTTAGTGACTGGGATATTATTTTTGCCTATTACTTCCTCACTCTGTCATTTTGAAGGGGAAAATAGTCTACAAAATGTTATTTTTACTTCTTGTTCAATGTATTGTCACTGAATCACAGAATGCCAGGTTGGAAGGACCTCAGGGATCATCTGTCCAGCCATTCTAGGTAGCATTCTAGTTGAAATGAACTGGTCCAACACCCTGTCTAGCTGAGTCTTCAAACTGTCCAATGGAGAGGAATCCATTCCTTCCCTTGGGAGATGATTCCACTGTCCAACTGTTCTCATGGGGACTCTCCTGGAGTCCAGTGGAAATCTCCCCAGCACTAACTTGCACCCACCACCACTTGGCTTCTCCATGGGACTCCTTATAAAAAGAAAGGCTCTGTCTTCTTGGAGCTTTTATGTACTGATCCATGGTGAGAAGGTCTCCCCTCAACTTTCTCTTCTTCATGCTGAACAAACCCAGTTCTGGTTTTTTTACATTATTTGAAGTGGGCTCTAGGGGAGCTAGAGAGAGACTTTTAACAAAGGCATGGAGTGACAGGATGAGGGGAATGGAAAAAAAATGGAAGAAGCTGCATTCAGATGAGACATGAGGAAGAAATTCTTCCCCCTGAGGGTGATGAGGCACTGGAACAGGTTGCCCAGAGACGTTGTGATCGATGCAAGACTGGAAGTATTGAAAGCCAGATTGGATGGGGACTTGAGCAAGCTGCTGTAGTAGGATGTGGCCCAGCCTATAGCAGAGGGGTTGAAACTAGACAATCTTGAAGGTCTCTTCCAACCCAATTGTGGTAGTTTGAGGCTGTGCCTTGAAAATTTTCCACAGATCTTGAACAGAACCCACCATGCCAACACATTATATGGTTGTATAATAAATAGCATTCAATCTGGGAAATGAGGTTTAAAATGGCCTGAAGTTGTGCTGGGGGAGGTTTAGGTTGGATACCAGGAACAATTTCCTTCATGCAAGCATGATCAGGCATTGGAAAAGGGAGGTGGCTGAATCACAATCCCTGGAGGTGTTCAAGAAACAAGTGGACATGGTCCTTTGAGACATGGTTTAGTGAGCATGGTGGTGCTGGGTTGAAGGTTGAACTTGATTTTCAAAGTCTTTTCCAACTAAAACAAATCTATGATTCTATGAGATTAAAGATCTTTTGATTGAAAGAGGTGATTGGATTAGCAATGGTATTACAATGCCTAGTTTATGGTTTTCAGAGCTATTTTGAATGTCAGAATGTCCTCTGGTTGTTATGGAAGTCTTCTTTTGCTACAAAATAATTTAATAAACATATTCCAATTGGATTAGAACAACTTGAGGCTGAAAACTCATTTAAGGTAAATTATTTAAAAGCTTTGGTGAATAATTGGATACAACATTAGAGCAGCAGACACACAATTCCATTTATTAGCTTCTGTTTTTTTCACTCCAGATGTAGCTTTTGCCACACTCTTTGGTTTCCTGAGACAGGACAACTTCATTGTCGGAAGTACAGCATGAATGCAAGCTTTGTGTTTATTGAGACTAACCTCATATTTAATGGAGCTTTGCTTTTCCTGTTTCCTAGGGGGTGACTTATTTAAAAATAAATAGCAATTTAATATCATGCCTGGTCTCAAAGTAGCAGGAGAAAGTGGTCCAAATGTTTAATTTGGTGTGGGTCATGACTGGCTGAACCTCTGGAGGTGTTGCAGCTATAGAAGAGAAGGCTAGAAAAACAGGGTGGTGAACTTGAGAAGATTAAAGCCAGAGGGGAAACCAAACAAAAGTCAATGAAAACCAAAATAAAGCCAAACAAAAAGCAAAGAAAATGAAACAAGAAGCAAAGAAAAATCAAGGTTAAAAAAAATCAAGGTGAAACAAAAATCAAGGTGAAATAAAAATCAAACAAAATCCCAAACCCCAAGAAATAAACAAAAATAAACAAAACAAACAAAGAAACAAAACACCACCACCACCCACACACAGATAAAAGCAAACAAGAATGAAACAAAAATCAAAATCTCTTTTTTGTTTTGTTCTCTCAGACATCTCTTCCATCATCCTAATCCAATGGCAAGTCTAATTCACTGTAGTGGTTTGGGTTGGGAGGGACCTTCAAGATCACCTAGTTCCAACCCCCATGACATAGGCATGGACAATGCCCACTAGAGCAGCTTGCTCAAGGCCTCATCCAGCCTGGCCTAGAACACCTCCAGGCAGGGGGCATCTGCAGCCTCCCTAGTTCAATAGTTTGCCTTTTATCACATTAGCAATATGTGGCTCTTCAGAACTTTCTGTTCCTTAGCTGGTAGCCTTCCTCATGTCATCTACCTCCACAAGGAAAGGGATCAAATTAGGGAGAATAAGCAACAAAATGAGTTCTTTGTAATAGGAGGAAAAGATAAAAAGCCATTTTTAGGAATGTATTACAGAACAAAGTAAAATATATAGGTTAATCACTTCTGGGAAAGAGAACAAATTATGACTTAAGCAAAGGAGGCTTAAGGAGAAATTGCTTCAGTCTACAAAATTAATCGTGTTCAAACACAACACAATACTAACCTCAGCACTGAAATGTGAAATGCTATCATGGACTAGAGGATGGCAAGATGATATTGTGGAACAGAGGACCAGAGCACCTCACCTATGAAGACAGGTTGAAAGAAAGGCTGGATGTTAGGAAGACATTCTTCATAGAGAGAGTGATTGGCCATTGGAATGGGCTGCCTGGGGAGGTGGTGGAGTCACCATCACTGGAGGTGTTTAGGAAGAGATTTATAGGGTGCTTGGTGCCATGGTTTAGTTGATTAGATGGTGTTGAGTGATAGGTTGGACTCAATGATCTCAAAGGTCTCTTCCAACCTGGTCTGGTCTATTCTATTCTAGTCTGGTCTAGTCTAGTCTAATATTTTCTTTTCCATTCCATTCCATTCCATTCCATTCTATTCAGACTGTTCAACCTGGAGAAGAAAAGGCTCAGAAGAGACATTTGAGCTACATTTCAATATCTGAAAGGGAACTACAAGAAAGCTGTGGAAGGACTGTTTAGAAAAGCTTGTAGGATATGGAGTAGGGTAGATTTAGATTGGACTTCAGCAGGAAATTCTTCACAATGAGACTGGTGACGTACTGGAACACATTGCCCAGGGATGTGATGGAGGACCCATCCCTGGAGACATTACAGATCCATGGCCATAGCGGTGTTGGGCTGTTGGTGGTACTCAATGGTCTTAAAAGAGTTTTTACAACCAAAACAGTTCTATGATTCTATGAATATGTTCTCCTGATCAGCCTCAGGATATATATTTCATATTTTATCAGTATTAACTTGGTGTACAGTTGGATGGAAACCTGCACTCAGTATTTGTTGTTGATTTACTCTCTCCTGGAAAGATTTCAAGTGAGGTCCTTCCAGCGTTTGTTCTATGGCAGATTCAGTTGAATATTTTCATTCATGAATTGGATGTTGATATGCAGTACCATGTACAGATGGTACATCAAGACAGGAGGGGTTGGAAGTGCTTTGGAAGATCAGAATTCAGTGTGATCCTGAGAAAATGGAAAACTGATCTCAAATTATCAATAAAAACAAAGTACGAAATGTCACTGTTAAGAGGCACAAAGAAAATGTGCACAGCTATGAAATGAAATGATCTGTCTAGGCAGTAAAGCTGCAAACAAAAATGTGCAACTGCAGTGGAGCCACCAAGTGAACAGGATTTCGTGTGTTCTGTGGACAAAAAAAGGCAACTCCATTTCAAGATAAACTCGCACATTAGGAGGGTTTTGTACCAGGGAGAATAACTCATCCAGGAACTTCAGTGCACCGTGAGTGAGTTTGCAGATGACACTAAATTGGGTGGGAGTGTTGACATGCTGGAAGGTAGGAGGGCACTGAAGAGGGACCAGGACATCCTGGATAAATGGGGCTGAGGTCAGTTGTATGAGGTTTAACAAGGCCAAGCATTGGGTCCTGCACAAAAGTCACAACAACCTCATGAACTCTCCAGGCTTGGGGCAGAGGGGCTGGAAACTGATGAGCAGAGAAAGACATGAGGGTGTTGGTTGACAGCTGGCTTAATATGTGCCAGCATGTGCCCAGGAAAGCCACCAGAAACCTGGCCTGGATCAGTAATAGTGTGGCCACCAGGAGTAGGGAAGTGATTGTGCCTCTGTACTGGGCATGAGTGAGGCCACATCATGAGTCCTGGGTTCAGCTTTGGGGCTCTCACTCCAAGGACACTGACGTGCTGGAATGTCTCCAAAGAAGGGCAAGGAAGCTGGTGATGGGTCTGGAGAACAGGTGTGATAAGGAGCAGCTGGTAGAACTGAGGATATTTAATCTGGGGAAGAGGAGGTTGAGGGGAGAGCTCATTGATATCTACAATTCCCTGAAAGGAGATTGGAGGGAGGTGAGGTCAGTCTCTTCTCACATGGAACAATTGACAGGACAAGAGAAAACAGCCTCAAGTAGTGTCAGTGAAGGTTCAGGCTGGATATTAGAAATTGCTGCCCAGAAAGGGTTATCAGCCAATGAAAAAGGCTGCCTAGGGAGATGGTTGAGTCACTATCCCTGAAGGTATTTAGAAGATGTGTGAATGTGGTGCTGAGTGACATGGTTTAGTGGCAGTGGCTTAGCAGCAGTGGTAGGATTGTGAGCTCTAGGCAAGTGATGGGACTTGATCTCAATGGTCTCTCAACAGTTCTATGATTCTATGATTCCACTATGTATTCCCATAGTGGTAATGCTCCTGTAAGACATTTTCCTGACCATTTATGTCCATTTTCATGTGAGAGTTGCAAAGAATGGCAAAACACATGGAAAAATTCCTCTGGAATATGACAGTTCTGTCTGCTTGAAAAAATAGGTTTAGGTTCCACCTTACCCACACAAAAGCAAGAGGAGGATTTCATTAGATTTTGTTTTTAGGTGGGAGGTGAGTCATGCACTGAAGAATTCAGGACCTAGAATTTCCATCAATTCCAAATTCTATTAAGTATCCAGGATATTAAATATTACGATCAACAATTTTCTTGTAAAGCCTTCATTGTGGAGCTAACAAAGTCAAAACCTCCTGAAACTCTTGTGGATGACTCACTCCTCATAAGTAAAGTGACTTCTGTTCAAAGAGACTTCCTCAGGCATTTTTCTTCTCCTGACACACTAGTCAGTGTTTCTCTGTTCACATATGGTGTTAAATTAGGCTTAGCTGGTTGCGTCTGCTGTGGCTGACTTTTTGACTCCCTCCTTTTTCCATCAGATACTCTGGGTTTTAGCCCTAAAGTGCTTAGTTGTTTCCAGAAGATGTGCAGTGACAGCTACAGGACTTTCTTCCCATTTTAGTTTAAAAATCACTTTTCTTTTTGACCTGATGGGTTGCAAGAAAAATAAAGTGGAACAACAGGAAGATTTGGATGTGCTTCTCATAGGTACTGACTTGAACCTGCGAGTCAGAAAGGGTCTTACCAAGTTTAGTTATTGAGGAGTCTACCCATTGTATTGAAGACTCCACCCAATGGGCATTAATCATAAAATCATGGCATCATTAAGGTTGGAAAAGACCTCTAATATTGAGTTCAACTATCATCCCAACAACACCATGCCCACTAAAGCATGTCCCAAACTGCCATGTCCACAAGTTTCTTGAACACCTCCAGGGATGGTGACTCCACCACCTCCCGGGGCAGCCTCTTCCAATGCTTTACCCCTCTTGCAGCAACAAATTTTTTCCTGATATCCAACCTAAACCACCCTGGCACAACTTCAGGCTATTTCATCTTGTCACAGAATCACACAGAATCACTGAATCACCAAGGTAGAAAGAGACCTCAAAGATCATCAAGTCCAACCTGTCACCACAGACCTCGTGTCTAAACCATGACACCAAGTGCCTATCAAGTTGTTACTACAGAGAAGAGACCAACCCCCACCTCACTCCAACTTCCTTTCAGGAACTTGTAGAGAGCAATGAGGTCTCCTCTCAGCCTCCTCTTCTTCAGACTGAACAACCCTAGGTCCCTCAGCTGCTCCTCACCAGACCTGTTTTCCAGAGCCTTCACCAGCTTTGTTTCTCTTTGGACATGCAGTCCAGTTTTGAAGAGTCTACCCAATGACCACCAAAGGGGTATTATTCACCTATTTCTTTATAACCCCTGGCAATCTAGAATGTAAATTATAAACCATCTTAAGATACATTGTATAACATTTGAAAAAAAGCAATAGCTTATTTTATGATATTCAAAATATTTTATTTTCTCATTGAAAGTTGAGGATCTGTCATTGTCATCATTAACCAAAACCTTCCCTATTAATTTCAAAAAGGTGAGCTGTAAAAAGTTGAGTGTTTCAGAGGTTGGTCAGAGTGTGACTTTTGAAGGTCTCTTCCAACCTGGTCTGGTCTATTCTATTCTATTCTATTCTATTCTATTCTATTCTATTCCATTCTAACATAAGAAGGAGAATCTTGATTTAGATGAGACATGAGAAAGAACCTATTCCAGTACTTCAGTACCCTCATGGGGAAGAATTTCTTCCTCATGTGTCATCTTAAACCACCTTCTTCTACTTTGAAGCTATTACCTCTCATCCTGTCACTCCATGCCTTTGCAGAAGTCCTTCTCCAGCTCTCCTGGAGCCCCCTTCGAATACTGGAAGGCCACTAGAAATTCTGTCTGTAGCTTTCTCTTCTCCAGGCTGTTCAAGCCCAACTCTCTCAGCCTGCCTTCATAGCAGAGGTGCTCCAGCCCTCGCATCATCTTGGTGGCCCAGGGAGGTGGTGGAGTCACCATCATTGGAGGCGTTTAGAAGGAGACTTGATGGGGTGCTTGGTGCCATGGTTTAGTTGATTAGATGGTATTGGATGATGGGTTGGATGTGATGATCTTGAAGGTCTCTTCCAACCTGGTCTGGTCTATTCTATTCTATTCTATTCTATTCTATTCTATTCTATTCTATTCTATTCTATTCTATTCTATTCTAACAGTTCCAAACTCTAAATTTATTTAGAGTTATATCAATATAACTATTTTTTCCCCCCTTCCAACATTTGCTGACTGGATGAAAGCTCTGCCTACACTGTGCTCTGCTCTGCATGAGGCAACTTTTGTTTTAAAATTAATACAATATTTCTTCTTTCCTAAGGAAAAAATGGCCAGGTTGAGATCCTCGGTCAGTGCAAGTGATTTGGAAAGACTGGCAAACAGATTTGTTACTTCAGGGGTAGATGATCACACATTTCACATCTTGGCACTTCTGCTCTGTACCTCATCTAAAAGGCACCAGCTGAAATCTTTCTCAGAGCCATCTGTTTAAATATAACACTTAAGTTTTGACATACAAAAGTTTGTTTCCAATAATTTCCTTTTTAGAACAAGGCTGATGTATAATTACCAATCACAACTCCTCCACTGCCTCTTTTCACATTTCAATGACATCTAAATTAGGATGACACCAATATTTAAGGGCAACAAAGCTGGTGAAGGGTCTGGAGAACAAGTCTTCTGAGGAGCAGTTGAGGGAACTGGGGCTGTTTAATTGGGAGAAGAGGAGGCTGAGGAAAGACCTCATTATTCTCTACAGCTCCCTGAAAGGAGGTTGGAGTGATGTGGGGGTTGGACTCTTCTCCCTAGTATCAGGTGATGGAACAAGAAGGAATGGCCTTGAGTTGTACCAGGGGACATTTAGGTTGGAGATTAGGAGTGGTCAGGCATTGGAACAGGCTGCTCAGTGAGGTAGTGGAGCCATTGCCTCTGGAGGCATTTAGAAGCCACATGGATGTGGTGCTGAGGGACATGGTTTAGTGTCAGTGGCTTAGCAGCAGTGGTGAGTTTGTGAGCTCTAGGGGAGCAGTTGGATTTGATAATTTCAAAGGTCTCTAATTCCCCAGTACCTCATTCTGTAATAAGTTATGGAGCAAGTCGATCACACTTTTTAACTGAGACTTTAGCAAAGGCAGAAATACCACTTAAAAATTCATGAACTTTTCAAACTCTTCCCTGAACTGCAGCAGTCCCACACACGCTCCATGGTGGATTAAATTTGCATTATTTAGTATTTGCACTCCCCCTGTCCCTTTCCAGAGCAATGCAATAAAATCCTAATTAAAACCCACATTTGCTACCGAGGAAACTCAAGATCTGTCTACAGTTTTAACAATTAATTAACTTCTGTATGTCCTCAGGTAAGTTGTGCCTCCAGACAAACTAATCATCAGTAGAGATCTGCATTTCCATTGATGGGTCCCATCAGTGGGAATCTGCAGAAACCAACTCAAAAAACAGAAGCAGCAAACTTTTCTGTCACTGAAGCAAGAGTTCTAGAAACAATATATTGAAGATATTTCCATACACCAGCTAGAGGAATATTTGAGGTAAAGTGACAGATACTGAGGTGCTGGAGCAGGTCCAAAGAAGGCAGTGAAGCTGGTGAAGGTCTGGAGAGGACATTTGAAGAGAAGAAACTGAGATTGTCAGGGATGTTTAATCTGGAGAAGAGGAGGCTGAGGGGAGACCTCATTTGTCTCTACAACTCCCTGAAAGGAGGTGGGAGTGAAATGGGGGTTGGTCTCTTCTCCCTAATAGCAATTGGTGGGACAATAGGAAACAGCCTCAAGTTTGCAGGTTTAGGTTGGATGTGAGGAGCAATTTCTTCACTAAAAGGGCTCTCAAAAACTGGAACAGGATGCCCAGGGCGGTGTTTGAATCCTCATCACTGTAGACTCTTCAAAGAGGCAGAGGTGTGGTGCTGAGGCATGTGGTTTAGCATCAGACTTGGTAGAGCTAGATAAAGCTTGGACTCATTCATCTTAAATGTCTTTTCCAACCAAACCTATTTCATGATTCTATGATTATCCTAGCAAAATTAAAGCACAGCATGTACCATTTGATTATATTGTAGATTATTGTAAGTTTCAACTAGGCTTCAACATGTCCTAAAGGTCTTTTCCAACCAAAAAATTATTGTATGATTTTCTGACTCTTTATATCGGACTGTAAAGCACAGACAGTGATAAAGTTATTGATCAAACTTAATATTGATCAAATTATTGTTATTCTGTGTACATGTTCTGAGTTTGGACTTGTTCCTCTGGAAACAGGGACATGGACTTCAGCTCAGCTGTTGAGAAGGATACTGGATATTTACACTGAGGGTGATGAGATACTGGAACAGGATGTCCAGTGAGGTTGTGGATGCCTCTTCCCTGGAGGTGTTCAAGGCCAGATTAGAGGGGACCTTGAGCAAGGTGTGGCCTTCCAGTATCTGAAGGGGGCCTACAAGAAGGCTGGGGAGGGACTTCTTAGGATATCAGGTAGTGATAGGACTAGGGGAATGAAATGAAGATGGAGGTGGGGAGATTCAGGCTGGTTGTGAGGAGGAGGTTCTTCACCATGAGAGTGGTGAAGCCCTGGAATGGGTTGTCCAGGGAGGTGGTCGAGGCCCCATCCCTGGAGGTGTTTAAGACCAGGCTGGATGAGGCTCTGGCCAGCCTGATCTAGTGTGAGATGTCACTGCCCATGGCAGGGTTTGTGGAACTAAATGATCCTTGTGCTCCCTTCCAACCCTGTCTGATTCTATGATTTTATGATTCTAAGGTGGTCTAATGGGAGTTGTTAGTGCCCGTGGCATGGGCATTGGAACTAGATGATCTTGTAGGTCCCCTCCAACCCAAAACATTCTATAAATCTGTGAATCTATGATATTTAACTGGGCTCTTCACTGATGCTTTATTTTTATTTCTCCTAAGCTTCTCTTTTGCACATTTCCATCTTTATCCTCTACTGCTGTTCATTACTTTCTGAGTTGGGAAAAGAAAATATTGTGCCCTAACTAAACAGAATCACAACAGAGCTGACTAAACCCTGGATAAAGAATGGATCACCAAGGGGATATTAAGGGCAGAGCAGAGATTGGTTTCTATTTCTTCAGAAGCTCTCTTTCCCTCTACTGCTCCATTTGGAGATTGATGTTTTCTCTGGGGAAGTCATAATGCTTGCAGTTAAGTACATATGTGCTCTACAAAATGATCTTCAAATGAGACAGCAATCAGTCAGGCAGGTTGCATGGAAAGGAGCTCTTCACAAATCAAAAGAAACACACAAGAAAACCAGAAGGAAAATCTTTACTGGACCAAATTGCCACTAATTTGCAATATTCATGAGTCAGAAAACACTGTTCAAATAATTAATCATTTCAAACAGTTATCATAGAATCACAGAATGGTGATTGGAAGGGACCTCTGGAGGTCATCAAGTCCAACTCCCCTGCCAAAGCAGGATCAACTAGGGCAGGTCACACAGGAAGGCATCCACATGGGTCTTGAAAGTCTCAAGAGGAGACTCCACAACCTCTCTGGGCAGCCTACTGCAGTGCCAGGGCAGCCTCACAGCAAAGAAGTTTTTCCTCAGATTTTGGGTAGTAATCATCAGGGACAACCCCTGCTAGACCAGATGATCCTGTCCAACCTCACATTCAACACTTCCAGGCTTGGAGCCTCCACAGCTTCTCTGAAAATTTCTCCCTCACTTGGGGCCATGGTTTAGCGGCCAAGGTGATGTTGGGTTGACCATTGGACTTGATTTTAGATGTCTTTTTGCACTGTCATGATTCTATGAAATCAAAGTTTTTATTAACTACTCACAGTTTACACCCCTTAATATGTCATTTTGTTGTTCACATTGAGTGTTCCTAAAATGGTTTTGGTTGGAAAACATGTTTAAGATCATCCAGTCCAACCACTCTCTAACTCTGCCAAGGCTGGGACTAGACCATGTCCCTCAGCACCACATCTCTTCCTCTTTGAAACACCTCCAGGGAAGGGGATTCAAACAGCTCCCTGGGCAGCCTGTTCCAGACATTGAGAAGCCTTTCAGTTGAGATCCTTTTTCTCATATCCAACCTAAACATTCCCTGGTGCAACGTGAGGCAGAATAGAATAGAATAGAATAGAATAGAATAGAATAGAATAGAATAGAATAGAATAGAATAGAATAGAATAGAATAGAATAGAATAGAATACAGTACAATACAATACAATACAATACAATACACCAGGTTGGAAAAGACCTTTGAGATCATCAAGTCCAACCTATCATCCAACACCATCTAATCAACTAAACCATGTCACTGAGTGCCTCATCCAGTCTCTCCTTAAACACCTCCAGGGATGGTGACTCCACCACCTCCCTGGGCAGCACATTCCAATGGCCAATCACTCTTTCTGGGAAGAACTTCTTCCTAATTTCCAGCCTAAACCTCCCCTGTTGCAGCTTGAGACTGTGTACTCTTGTTCTGGTGCTGGTTGCCTGGGAGAAGAGACCAACCCCTACCTGGCTACAACCTCTTGTCTCATCAATTGTTACTAGGGAGAAGAGACCAACCCCCACGTGTCTCCAACCTTCTTTCAGGGAATTGCAGAGACAAATGAGGTCCCCCCTCAGACTTCTCTTCTCCACACTAAAGAATCCCAGTTCCCCCAGCTGCTCCTGGCCAGGCCTGTTCTCAGATCCTTCACCAGCTTTGTTGCCCTTCTCTGGATGTGCTCCCAAGTTCTAATGTTTTAATGAAACACTTGAAAAGAACATTTGAATATTTCCTAGGTTCATAGAATCACAGAATAGTTTGGGTTGGAAGGGACCTTGAAGATCATCTAGTTCCAACTTCCAGCACTGGCAAGGACACCTTCAATGCTACTCCCTAGATTTCCTCTGGCTTCATGCAGGGGGAGCACAAAGACAAAAATATAGAGCAATTTTGATAAGAATAAAGAGAATATTAGATAAGCAGTCACAAAAAACTCTGATGTCAGCCTGTCACAGGATCTGTTGACATGAATCATTAGCACTTTGTTCTGTAAGCTTGGCTTATTTGTTTATTTCTTTAATATTTTAGATTTCTAAAATTTACACAGAAGACTCACATGACAACAAAAAATAATGAAGACTGGCTTGCCACTCTTTTTGATCTTTGGTGATTTGCAGCCTCCTTACCTTATGCCAACATTCTGTCCCATCTTGCTTTTGAGAAGCACACCCAATAAATAGTTTATTATGAGACAGAGGATACCCTCAGCAAGTTTGGAGATAGAATAAATCTGGACAGAGAGGTTGGTGAGAGGCCTCGAGCACAAGCCCTATGAGGAGAGGCTGAGGCAGCTGGGATTGTTTAGCCTGGCTTCCTGGGAGAGGCTCAGGGGAGACCTTATTGCTCTCTACAACTACCTGAAAGGAGCTTGTAACCAGGAGGAGGTTGGTTTCTTCTCCCAAGCAACCAGCACCAGAACAATAGGACACAGCCTCAAGCTGCACCAGGGGAGGTTTAGGCTCGAGGTGAGGAAAAAGTTCTTCACAGAGAGAGTTATTAGCCATTGAAATGTGCTGCCCGGGGAGGTGGTGGAGTCACTGTCCCTGAAGGTGGTCCAGAGGGGATTGGATGTGTCACTTGGTGCCATGGTTTAGTTGTCATGAGATGTTAGGTATCAGGCAATAGGTTGGACTTGATGATCTCTGAGGTCTTTTCCAACCTGTTTGATTCTATGATTCTAGGATACACCAAGTTATTTTACTGTCACTCAGAAGGACCTGAATAGCCTGGAGCAGAGGGGACTCTGATGACGTTTAGGAAAGAGAAATCAAAGAATCATAGAGACATTTCATAGTTTCATAGTTTCATAGTTTCATTCAGGGTTGGAAGGGACCACAAGGATCGTCCAGTTCCAACCCCCCTGCCATGGGCAGGGACACCCCACACTACATCAGGCTGGCCAGAGCCTCATCCAGCCTGCTCTTAAACATCTCCAGGGATGGGGCCTCGACCACCTCCCTGGACAACACATTCCAGGGTTTCACCACTCTCATGGTGAAGAACCTCCTTCTCACATCCAGCCTGAATCTCCCCACCTCCAGCTTCATTCCATTCCCCCTAGTCCTATCACCACCTGATATCCTGAGAAGTCCTTCCCCAGCCTTCCTGTAGGAAAAGACCTCTAAGATCCTCAAGTCCAACCATCAACTCCACCGAATACCATCACTGTTAAACCATGCCCCAAAGCACAACTGTCCACATGTCCTGGCCTAGGTGTCCCTTTGGCATGGGGGTTGGATTCAATTGCATGAGGTCCCTTCCAAACCCCACCATTCTGTGAGAAGTGTATGGATGTGAATCCATCAAAAAGAAACACTAACCAACCTGTAGATTTCCTGTTGGTTGGCTTTTCTATCCCTTAGATGGCAGGGGGGGAAAAAAGGAGGGAAAAAAAGCAAGCTCCTGCTGTTGTGGAATTTTTTCAGTGCAAAAGACAATCTCCTGGGTCCTGGAGTGATCATAATATCAGCAACCTCTTTTCATTTTGTTTTCTTTTTTTTTTGTGCCTTTCTCTTGCTCTAGGTTTACAATGGTCCAAGGCAAGCTAATAATTAGTCTACAGGGAGCCTTAATAGACTAGGGCAACTCTTAATTAACTTTATCCCTACTACATGAGTTGACCGAGAGACATCAAACCACATTTTAGCTTGGAGGGTGTGTGATCTCAGGGGGAAAAAAAATGCTCTTTTTTTGTTTTTCTTTTATTTTCTTTTATTTTTATGCTACAGTAGTGCTGCATTCTACCCTTCCAGCACGGTGTGGATGTAGCTGAACATACTGTCTCCCCCTGTCCTCTGCTAACCACAAGCCTTTATTTGCAGTAGAATTCCTAGTGGCTGAAGAACCATAATTTCAACATAATTATGTTAAGATGCAAAAAGATCACAGGGTGACATTGAGATCTCAGTTAAAATAGGGAAATTGGAATGTTATCTATTTTACTATTCAGTATCTTTGTGGCAATTGAGTGGTTGAGGGGGGGCTGGATGGTGGGGTTCATTTTTATTTACTGACCCTCAAGGTGCCAAGTACTGGGTCTAGTGCTGTTTCATATCTTTGTTGGTGACATGGACAGTGAGATTAAGGCACCCTCACTCAGCAAGTTTGCAAATGACACCAAGCTGTGTGACCCAGCTGACAGGCTGGATGGAAGGGATAGTATCTAGAGGACCCTGGACAAATTGGAGAGGTGGGTCTGTGCCAAGCTCATGAAGTTCAACAAAGCCAAGTGCAAGGCCCTGTAGATGGGGCAGGGCAAACCTGAGCACGAATCCAAGCTGGGTGGAGAATGGATAAAGAGCAGTGCTGAGGAGAAGGGCGAAGGAGTACTGGGTTAGGAGAAGCTCAGCATGAGCTCTCAATGTGTGCTTGCAGCCCAGAAACCAACCTTGTCCTGGGCTGCATTCCCTGCAGTGTGGGCAGCAGGTGGAATGAGGGGATTCTGCCCCTCTGCTCCACACACCTGAGACCCCACTTGGAGTCCTGCATCCAGCTCTGGAGTCCTCAGCACAAGAAGGACATGAAACTGTCAGAGCAGGTCCAGAAAAGGCCACAAAGATGATCAGAGGGCTGGAACACCTTCCCTATGGGAAAATGCTGAGAGAGTTGGGGCTGTTCAGCCTAGAGAAGAGGAAGCTCCAGGCAGACCTTCTAGCAGCTTTCCAGTCACTGAAGAAGATCTACAGGAGAGCTGGAAAAGGACTTTTGGCACAGGCATGGAGTGACAGCATGATGGGAATGGCTTCAAAGTGGAAGAAGATGGAATAAGATGTGTCTTGAGGAAGAAAGTTTTCCCCATGAGAATGGTGAGGCACTGGGAACAGGTTGCCCAGAGAAGCTTTGGAAGCTGCAAACCTGGAAAGCCAGGTTGGCTGGGACCTTGACCAAGCTGGTCTAGTAGGTTTCCCTGTCCATGAGAAATGGGTTGGAAACAGATGATCTTTAAGGCTTCTTCCAACACCAACCATTCTAAGATTCTATTTTTAATTCATCACATCACTTCATCCTTTCTTTACAGCTGTTACTTTATCCACCTTGAAGCTCATCTGCCACCTTTCTACGCTCTACTATAAGACCCTTCTGCATCATCCTTCCATTTGCACAGAGTTTAATTAATGAAAAGGAGCAGGTACATGAACAAAATTCGATATAAATGAGATTTGGGTTGATTTACTCTGTGCTATTATCTCTCTGGGTCATGACACCTTGCAACTCAAACCATTTTTTTAACCTTAGACATGACTCCTGAGATGATTTCACCCAGAATATCTCTGTGTAGCTGCTATTTGTTCTCGTTAGCACAATTCTTGTCACACAGTTGTGCCACTTTCTGAGACCCTTGTAACTAAAGCTGCCTGTGGCAGGGCGATGATGGGTGCAATACCTTGATGTTTTATTCAGTGTGAGTACACAAACTGGTTTGTTGTTGCTGCTGCTACGTGGGAGGCTTTCCTCAAACTCTGTCTGTGGCTTCCTTCAGCTCTGCCAGCCTATCAGCAGGTGCTTTTGGCTCACAGCTGCCAGTATGGGTGCCCAGTGTTCTCTCTGGGAACGGATTTCATGGAATCATAGAATGGCTTATGTTCAAAGAGATAATCTACTCCAATCTCTCTGACATGGTCAGTGATGTCAACTAGGTTCAGATGCTCAAGGCCTCATTCAACCTGGCCTTGAACACATCACAAGATCACCAAGGTTGGAAAAGACCTCAACGATCATCAAGTCCAACCTGTCACCACAGACCTCATGACTAAACCATGGCACCAAGTGCCACGTCCAATCCCCTCTTGAACACCACCAGGGATGGTGACTCCACCACCTCTCTGGGCAGCCCATTCCAATGGCTAACAACTCTCTGTGAAGAACTTTCTCCTTACCTCCAGCCTAAACTTCGCCTGGTGCAGCTTGAGCCTGTGTCCTCTTCTTCTGGTGCTGGTTGCCTGGGAGAAAAGACCAACCCCCTCCTGGCTACAACCACTCTTCAGGTCCAGGAAAGAGGCACCCACAGGCACTCTGGGCAAGCCATTTCAGGGTCTCACCATCGTCATACTAAAGAACATCTTCCTCAGATCCAGTCTAAACCTACTCTCCCTCAGCTTCAAACTGTTCCCCCTTGTCCTGTTGCTAAACACCCTTATGAGAAGTCCCTCTCCAGCCTTCCTGTAGGTTCCTTTCAGGTACTGGAAGGTTGCTATAGGGTGCCTCTGAGTCTTTGCCAGGAATCTCTCCAGAGAAAGAGGCTCAGCATCTTTGGGTTGTGATTTAATGGCCATAGTGGTGTTGGGTTAATGGTTAGACATGATGATCATAGGTCTTTTCCATCCCAACCAGTTGTATGATTCTGTATTCAGTTTATAGCTATGTTATATTTGGACTTTTGGGGAACTATTTTCTAGTGTGGTTTCCTTCAGTCCACCAAGTTATTTTTTTTTAGAAAAAAAAGGGCTTTCTTCTAAAACAGAAATGAAGTGAAAGACTTGAAAACTACTTAGAGATGTCTGAGTCAATGTCTATGCAGTTGGAAAGGTGGCAGTCAGAATATCTTACACATATGGGACCTTTTCATTTGGTATCACCTCACAATAGATGAATTGAAAGGTGGTTCCTTCCTCCTGCACATGGCCAAGGACAGCAACTAATTAAAACTCATTTGCTCTAAAAGATTTATAGTTATGGAAATTCAACTGACTGCATCAAGATTTCTGAAGAGATTGAATTTTGCTTTTAATAAAGGGGATTAATAACAGCAGAAATTGAATTCACTCTACGATGCAGTGCTTTTGAATGCATGCAACAGGATAAAGGGAAGAGTTTTAATGAGATAAATTAAATTTGACTGCAGTGGCAGGAACAAATGGGTGTACATTTTCCCTAATTATACTTATTTTGGAGTACTTATTAGGGTTCACTATGCAACACACAAATATCCTTTCATTCTCACCGTATCATGGAAAAAATCTGTCAGGAAACATCATATAAATCTTACAATTATTGAGCACAAACACGTTTCTGTTCTCAGTTCTGTCACCGATTCAGCTCCTGTGCAATCATTTCCATTGGCATCACTTCCTTGACGACAGCGAGGGAGGGCTTGTCCACCAAAGTCATGCTTCAGCTGAGTGTGGCAGGTACCTGCTTCATCTGCCCAGGCTGGATAAACGGGCTGAGCCCAGTTGTGTGATGTTCCACAAGGCCAAGAGCTGGGCTCAGCACTTCAGTCAAAACAACCCCATGAACTCTCCAGGCTCATGGCACAGTGTCTTGAAAGTTGCCCAGCAGACAAAGATTCAGGGATGCTGGCTGACAGCCAGCTGAAGATGAGCCAGTGTGTGCCCAGGTGGCCAAGAAGGCCACTGATATCCTGGCCTGGATCAGGAATAGTTTGGCCAGCAGGAATAAGGAAGTGACTGTCCTTCTTGACTCAGCAAAGTGAGGCTGCACCTTGTGTTCTGGGTTCACCTCCCTGAAGAGGTAGAATTTATTCTACATGTCTCATCACAGGCCAGCTTCTTCCAGTTTGAAGCCATCACCCCTCACTCCATGCCTTTGTTAAAAGCCCCCCTCCAGGAGCCTCCTTCAAATACTGGAAAGCAGATAGAAGGTTTCTCTGGAGCATTCTCTTCCTCAGGCTGAATAAGCAAATTCTTTCATCCTGCAAGAGTGGTCAGGCATTAGACCAGGCTGCTCAGGGAAGCAGTGGAGTCACCATCTCTCGAGTTGTCCAAGAAACCTGTGGACATGGCATGCCAGGACATGGCCACCATGGCCATGGTGGTGTTGGGTTGACAGTTGAACTTGATGATCTCTGATGCCTTCTGAACAGAACAATTCAATGATTCCATAAAATGCATACAGGCCAGAGTGGAAAAATAAAAACCCAAGAGATGAAATCCAGTGTTTTCTGATTAAACATCATATGCCTCAGCTAGAATCAATAATGATTAACTTCATTTGTATTGACAAGAACAGACTAATAATTAAGTTATTATCAGAGTTGCAGTGTAGGAAATCAAAAAGGAAAATGTCCTTCATAATTTTTAATGATATAAAAAGTAATTATTCTAATTTACTAATTTCTGTGCTCAGCAATGCACATATGAGAGCAAACTACATTAATAATCACCTGCCACAGCTTCCTCGCTTCATTACTGGAATCTTTACTTTGTTCTGCAATTAAAGATCAATGTGCTCCTCTCCTTAGAGGTGGGGTTCTGTAGTGGCAGTGTTTTACTCTTGTAGTGTGCACTTTGTCTTTCCTCAGGAGGAACAGCTATAGGCAACTATTTATGGACCTGAAAACACCACTGGGTGAATGTGGAAGCACTTCATCAGAATTCAGCATTGTGTTTTGCAGTTAACAATCCAATGATGCTCATCCTGAACTAATCTGGCCCTTAGTTCATAGGCCTTAGTCCTGGGACCAGGTTTCTTTAACATCTTGATCACTGATCTGCATGAAGAGATTGAGTGCACACTCAGTAAGTCTGCAGAAGACACTAAGTTGAGTGGAAGTGTTGATCTGCTGGAGGGTAGGAGGGCTCCACAGGGCAACCTGCCCAGGCTGGATAAATGGGCTGAGGTCAACTGTATAAGGTTTAACAAAACCAAGTACTGGGTTCTACATTTGAACCAAAACAACCCCACAGACACTCCAGTCTTGCAGCAGAGTGGCTGCAAACTGCCCAGCAGAAAAGGGCCTGGAGTGCTGGCTGATGGATGGCAGCTGAAGATGAGGCAGTGTGTGCCCACATGGCCAAAAAAGCCACCAGCATCCTGGCCTGGATCAGGAATAGTGTGGCCAGCAGGACCAGGGAACTGATCTTGCTGCTATACTCAGCACAGGTGAGACCAAACCTTGAGTTCTGTGTCCAGTTTTGGGCCCCTTGCTCCAAAAGCACAGTGAGGTGCTGGATCATGTCCAGAGAAAGGCAAGAAAATAGCTATGGAGAGCAGGTCTGGTGAGCAGCAGCTGAGAGGGCTGAGCTTACTTAGTCTTGAGCAGAGGAGGCTGAGGGAAGAATCATAGAATTATAGAATCAATAAGGTTGGAAGAGACCTCAAAGATCATCAAGTCCAACCTGTCACCACAGACCTCATGACTACTAAACCATGGCACCAAGTGCCACATCCAATCCCCTCTTGAACACCTCCAGGGACAGTGACTCCACCTCCTGCCTGGGCAGTCCATTCCAATGGCTAACATGGAATGGTTTGAACTAGAAGGCACCTTCAAGATCATCTAGTTCCAACCTCCCTGCCATAGGCAGGGAGCTGGGAAGGGGCTTTTAATGAAGGCTTGTAGTGATAGGGTGAGGAACAACGGCTTTGAGCTGGAAGAGGGGAGATTTAGACTGGAGATAAGGAAGAAATTCTTCCCAGTGAGGGTGGTGAGACACTGAAACAAGTTGCCCAGGGAGGCTGTGGATGCTCCCTCCCTGGAGGTATTCAAGGCCAGGCTGGATAAGGCCTCAAGCAACCTGGTCTAGTGAAAAGTGTTCCTGCCCATGGCTGTGGGGGTTGGAAGTAGACAAATTGTATGGTCTTTTCAAACCCAAACCATTTTGTGATTCTCTTTCATTCACAGCCACACTCTGGCCATTCCAGAAAGAGACTTTAAAAGTGCAAAGCTTTCCATTATTTCATGTTTCAGTTTGCACATAAGAAGCTTTATTCCCCCCACCCTGTACTGATTTTAAATATTCCTACATGTGGTTAAATTTTGTTTTATTTTAATCCCCCCCCCTGATTTAGCAAGGCCCTGCCAGAAGACATTAAATGCTGTCATCAGTGTTCCCTCTCTTGTCAGGGACATTAAACTGAGAGAAGAAAGACCTGGCACACTGACTTTCCCTGGAAGCTTTGATAGCATATTGGCTGCAGATTAGGAGTGTGAAAATAGTGTTGCACTGCAAGCAAAACCAGGGAATTTTCTCCTCATCAATTTAGAGAGGTTGAGGGAAGAAGGGGGGGGGGGGGGGGGGGGGGGGGAGGGGAAGTCAACTTCAGACCACATGGGCTTTGCAAATTAAAAATAAATGCAGTTTTTGTTTCATTTTTTAAAATAACAATCTAACTCTGTTCTTTTGTTAAAACCATACAATGTTTTTGGTTGGAAGGCACCTTCAGGACCATCTCGTTCCAAAGCCCCCCTGCCACAGGCAGGGACACCTTACACTGAACCAGCTTGCTCAACCACTCATCCGATCTGGATTTGAACACCTCCAGGGAGGGGGTATCCACAACCTCCCTGGGCAACCTGTCCCAGTGTCTAACCACCCTCACTGTAAATAATTTCTTCCTAATTTCCAGTCTAAATCTCTCCTCTTCCAGCTCAAAGCCATTCCCTCCTCAAGGTGTTTCAAAGAGGCACAGATGCGCTGCTGTGGGACATAGTTTAGTTCCAGTCTTTATAGAGCTAGAGAACAGTTGGACTCAAGTATCATAGTATCATAGTATCATTCAGGGTTGGAAGGGACCACAAGGATCATCTAGTTCCAACCCCCCTGCCATGGGCAGGGACACCCCACACTAGATCAGGCTGGACAGAGCCTCATCCAGCCTGGGCTTAAACACCTCCAGGGACGGGGCCTCAACCACCTCCCCGGACAACCCATTCCAGGGTTTCACCACTCTCATGGTGAAGAACTTCCTCCTCACATCCAGCCTGAATCTCCCCACCTCCAGCTTCATTCCATTCCCCCTAGTCCTATCACTACCTGAGATCCTGAGAAGTCCCTCCCCAGCCTTCCTGTAGGCCCCCTTCAGATACTGGAAGGCCACAATTAGGTCACCTCAGAGCCTTCTCTTCTGCAGACTGAACAGCCCCAACTCCTTCAGTCTGTCCTCATAGGAGAGGTGCTCCAGCCCTCTGATCATCCTTGTGGCCCTTCTTGGTCATCTTGTCCAACCTCCACGGTCCTTGCTCACTGCAGGGGCATTAGACAAAATTACCTTCAAGGTTCCCTTTGACCCCAATGCATCCTGTGATTCTATGACTCAATGATCTTAAAGGTCTTTTCCAGCCAAAATGATTCCATAAGTTTATAGAGCAGTGGCTGTGAAGGGGCTAGTTCAGTTTTCAGTATCACAAGGACTTTCATTGGATTTCATTCCTTTGCCTGTTCAGTAAAATTAAGCCAGTAAGAGAATATGTCTAAATCTGAAAATTTTAACATACTCAGTAAATAGTAAGGAATTGACCAACAGCTGGAAAGACTTGGAGCCTCCTTTTATCCACACACCACAAACCCCAGTTCCCTCAGCTGCTCCTCACCAGACCTGTTCTTCAGACCCTTCACCAGCTTCATTACCCTTCTCTGGACACACTCCAGCACCTCAATGTCCTTCTCAGAGGGAGGTCCCCAAAGCTGAACCCCATCCTCAAAGGTGTGATGACTACAGTGGCACAATCACTTCCCTGGTCCTCCTAGCCACAATATTCCTGATCCAGGCCAGGATGCTAGTGACTTTCTTAGCCATGTGGGCACACATTGCCTCATCTTCAGCCAGCTGTCAATGAATACCTCCATGTCCTTTTCTGCTGGGCAGCTTCTAGCCATTCTGCTCTAAGTCTGGAGTGTTCATGGGGTTATTTTGACCTATGTGCAGGACCTAGCACTTGACTTTGTTAAACCTCTTACAACTGACCTTGACTAATTGATCCAGCCTGGCCAGGTCCCTCTGCAGAGCCTTCCTACCCTCCAGCAGATCAGCACTCATACCGAGTTTAGTGCCATGTGCAAACTCATTGAGTTTCCCTCAATCTCCTCATCCAGATCATTGATAAAGGTGTTAAGAGACCTGGCCCCAGCACTGATCCTTGGGGAACACCACTTGTGGCTGTCCACCAACTGGATTTAACTCCATTCCCCACCACTTCTTTGGCCCCATCCTTCAGACAGGGTTTTTACCTGTGGAAGTATCCACCCATCCAGTTCACCAGCAGCCATAATGTCACAGGTGAATGCCACCCTAAACTGAGAGCAAATATGAGCCTTAGTCCTCCTTAGCAGTGAGTTAGATAGTGTAAAAAAATAAAAATACATGTAATTAAAATTCATTGAAATTCAATTAATTAGCTAATTGAGTTAATTTTTTAATGGATGCTATTAAACTATTTTGAAAGAGCACCAGGGCTGTAATATCTTGATCACATCAAGATATTACTCCACTATTTTTAATTTTACCAGGAATAGTTTAATGGTTTGACATTTCAGGTTTCATTTTTATTAGCCATGAAAAAGAAAAGGAAGAAAAAAAAGGGAAGAGAGAGAGAGCAATAACTGCAGCCTGGAATTGACTTCAGTGACAGTGGTGGCAGCATCACGCTTCTTTCCACTGACCATTCCACTTTTTTTTTATGCTTTGCAAGTGAAAGAAATCTTAAAAAGCCAAAAGGAATGAGATAGCAAAATAATGGGCTGTGTTACAACAATGTATTAGCAGAACTCATAAAGTATATTAAGCATAAATATTTTAATACATTATATTGGCGGCACCGATAAAGGAGATTTAATAAAGCAGATCTGGGCTTCGGACAGACACGAAGAGTTGAATCTGTATCACAAGACTACTTCCATTCAGGGTTTGCTGTTACAAATTGCATTTTATTCTTTGGTGATCTATAATAAATCAGCACAGAAAATTTATTAAGTGATCTCAGCAAATTTATTATTTTTTTTTCCCCCCCCTTGCATTCATTGAGTTTTAATATTGCTGCTGCTTTGGAGACTGGCAGTGCATTGCAATTTGAATAGTGGGCTTTTTCCTCCCCCCAGAATTCTTTGTCATTCTGGATATGGGTTGGACTAGTTTAACTGAAAAGTTCACTAGCACCATCAGTAATAATAATATTAATAATAACAGTAATAATAATGACAACAGTAATAATAACAGTAATAATAATAATAAAAGTAATAATAATAATAATAATAATAATAATAATAATAATAATAATAATAATAATAATAACAACACTAGCCCTAATGCTGGAGTGTGTCATGAGAAGGGCCACCAGGATGATCAGAGGGCTGGAGCACCTCTCCTATGAGGACAGACTGAGGGAGTTTGGGCTGTTCAGTCTGGAGAAAAGAAGGCTCTGAGGAGACCTTATTATGACCTTCCAGTACCTGAAGGGGGCCTACAAGAAAGCTGGAGAGGGACTTTTTAGGGTGTCAGGTAATGATAGGACCAGGGGGAATGGAACAAAACCAGAAATGAGTAGATTCAGATTGGATGTTGGGAAGAAGTTCTTCCCCATGAAGGTGGTGAGACACTGGAACAGGTTGCCCAGGGAGGTGGTAGAAGCCCCATGCCTGGAGGTTTTTAAGGCCAGGCTGGATGTGGCTGTGAGCAACCTGATCCAGTGTGAGGTGTCCCTGCCCATGGCAGGGGAGTTGGAACTGGATAATCCTTGAGGTCCCTTCTAACACTAACAATTCTATGATTCTATAACAACAACAATCATCATTATCATAAAGTCACAGAATCATAGAATGGTCTGGGTTGGAAGGGATCTCCAAAGATCATCTAGACCAACCCCCTCTACAGTAAGCAGGGGCATCCTCAATTAAATCAGGCTGGCCTGGGCCTTGTCAAGCATCACTATGAACATCTCCAGGAATAGGGCCCAAACCACCTCCCTGGGCAACTGGTTCCAGTGTTACCCTCACAGGAACATCACAGAATGTTGGGTTGGAAGGGATCCCAGGGATCTTCTGGTCAAACCCTTGGCAATAATATAGAAACATAAAATATCAAATACTACTGTTGTGTCCTAGGCTGCAACCCTAGCAGTGTGGGCAGCAGGTCAAGGAAGAGAATTCTCCTCCCTTACTCCATTCTGCTAAAACCCAACCTGGGAGTCCTGTGTCCAACACTGGAGCCTCCAGCACAAGAATGACATAGAACTGTTAGAGTAGGGCTAGAGAAGGCCATAAAGATGATCAGAGGGCTAGAGCACCTCTCTTACAAGGGACAATGAGAGTGTTGGGGTTGTCCAGCCTCAAGAAGAGAAGGCTCCAGACAGACCTTCCAGTATTTCATGGGGGCTCCAGGAGAGCTGGAGAAGGACTTTTGACACAGGCATGGAGTGACAGGATGAGGACTAAAGGCTTCAAATTGGAAGAAGCTGGATTAATATTAGTCATAAGGAAGAAATTCACCCCTGTGGGGCTGGTGAGGCACTGGCTCAGGTTGCTGTGAGAAGCTGTAGAGGCTCCAAGCCAAGTGTTGATAGCCAGGTTGGATGGGGTGTTGAACAACCTGGTCTGGTAAGAGATGTCCCTGCCCTAAGCAGGGGGCTTGGAACTAGATGGCATTTGACATCCCTTCATAACCAAAGTGAAAGAGAGATTTAGCTAAAAAATTCCACTGCATGAAGGAGGGCTACAGAGAAGGTGGAACCCAGACTCTACACAGTCTCATCAAGAAGTTGTGTGCAATGACTCTCAAAGTTCCTGTGCCTCTGTAAGTTTCTCCTGTGCTGTAATTCCAAAAGTAATTAGTCCTGTTTGTTAAGCAGCTGGTTGAAGGGTAAAAACTAGAGTAGACTTTGCTACTGAGAGAATACCTAATGTGACTTTTAACCTCCAAAGGAAGAGACCTAGTTAGCTCCAGCAGATTGCACTGCCCAACAGCTTTCATAATTTTCATTATATTTTGTGTACTTTCAACCATTATACAGTGATAAGATTAGATGTGCCTTTTTTTTTTCCTCCCATAATATATTAATATTTATGTACTTTCATTATTGCCAGAAAGCCCAACATCATCTCAACGGTCAGATGAGGTTGTCTGCAAATTGTAGAGCTCCAACAGGAGTTCATTTATTATTAATAGAGCTCATAAATACCCACACCATCCAAAATAGCCTCAAACAATTGCACTTGAGCACGATCTGAATTCTTTTTCTTCCCCAGGGAGCTCTGTTTTCTGGTGTATAATTAGGTGTCATCAGCTGTGATGGGAAGAACTCCACTCCACCCTGTTTCTTACAACAACTGACAGATATTATAGCCTACAGCTAGGAAAATATTTGGCTAACTAGAAAACAAAAACAAGCAATGGAAGGAGGTTATTCTTTTTGACCAAAAAAGCCCTCACTATAATTAGGTTACTAATAAACTTTTTTTTTTGGGAGGGTGGTGGTCTACTTTCTTCAAAATTTGAATGACTCCTTCTTGGAAGGGATAAAGTCCAGTGATGCCCTGCAGCAAAATTAGAGTCATTGCAGTGATGGATGTTGGAAGTGACCTTGAGAAATATTTGATCTGTGAAGTATACAGGACCTTCTGTATCTTAAGGAGCAGGTTCATAGAGTCATTGAGTCCAACCATCAATCCAACACTACCATGGCCATTTAAACCATGTCCCAGAGTGCCATATCCACACATTGCAGGAGCAGGGAGGTCATTCTGCCCCTGTACTGAGCACTGGTTAGGCCACACCTTGAGTACTATGCCCAGTTCTGGGACCCTCAGTTTAAGAAGGACATTGAGACTCTTGAACATGTCCAGAGAAGGGCAACAAAGCTGGGGAGAGGCCTTGAGCCCTCTGTCCTCTCCAAGGCAAGAGGAACCTCACCTGATGGAAAGTAGCTCTGAGGAGGCTATGGGACTGCTGCTGGACAAGTTCAACCATGAGCCAGAAATGTGCCCTTGTGGCCAAGCAGGCAAATAGTATTCTGGGGTGCATCCAGAAAAGTGTGGCTAGCAGTTCAAGTGAGACTTTACTCCCCTTCTACTGTGCCCTGGTGAGGCCACATCTAGGACATTGTGTCCAGCTCTGGGCTTCCCAGTTCAGGAGGGACTGAGAACTGCTAGAGAGAGTCCAGTGGAGGCTCTGAAGGTGCTGAGGGGCTGGGAGCACCTCTATGAAGAGGAAATGCTGAGAGACCTGGTGCAGTTTAACCTGGAGAAGAGCAGTCTGAGAGGGCATCTTAATGCTCAGCAAGAGCTAAAGGGTGGGGGGCAAGAGAATGGGGCTGAGCTCTTTCCACTGGTGACCAGTGACAGGACAAGGGGCAATGGGCACCGTCTGGAACTCAGGAGGTTTCACTTGAACTTAAGGAGAAACTTTTTTGGTGTGAGGATATTGGAGCCCTGGAGCAGGCTGCCCAGAGAGGTTGTGATGCCTCTTTCTCTGGTGAGATTCCTGGCAACCTACTATATCTATATATTTTAGAAAGATACATAGCTGTAAAATATCCTTTCTTGCAGTCTTCAGAGTGTTTGAGAGCAAAAGGGTTATTTTTCCTCTAACACAGTCACGGACATGTCCATAGCAGCAGACACACTGAACCCGGTGGGATTAAAGCTCTGTATGTGGCTCAACATCTTGTAGAAGATCAGGAAGCTCTAGAGGAAAAGTATTTTCTTCTTTGAAGTTTTGAAAGAGCCATTCTTGGGTAAAAAGAGAGGAGGCTTCTTATGTCAGAGATCTTGTCCCTTTCATGTTTCAAAAAGACTAAAGGAAAGATCCTCTTTGATAGGCCTGAGGTGGAAAAGCAATGGCTTTCCCAACTCTAAATATTTAAAGAAGCCTTCATAAAACTTGAAAAAGGTTTGAGCTGTTCCTTTGTGGGACTAAACTCTTCAGGGCATAGGAAGACATCCACTGATATTTACCTCTTATAGTATTTCCCTTCTTCTAGTATAAGTATATTATGGTGGGGCAGCTGGGGGGACATGCATGTTGGAATCATTTTGGAGACTTCACAGCGTCCTGGCTTCATCATAGAACAATACCATGGTTTGGGTTGGAAGACACCTTCAAGATCATCTTGTTCCAACCCCCCCTGCATGGGCAAGGACACCTTCCACTACAGCAGCTTGATCAAGGCCTTCTCCAACATGGCCATGAACACCTCCAGGGAATGTTAAACAGGTCTGGACTATGTGAGGTGGTGTTGAGTTTATGGTTGGACTCAGTAGCCTCTTCCAACCCAAACACTTCTATGATTCCATGCATATTGTCTCTTTGCTCAGACACCTGCAGCAGTGCATTGTTTATTTGCAGCACAGGGGCACCTGAAGGTAGAAGAGAGAATTAGCCAACCATCCTACAAAGCACTGCTCAGACACTGGGAAGGCCACCAGTGCCTGTGCTGGTTCCCAGGCCAGCTGCTAGCCCTCAGACCTTCAAGCAGACATAGCTCTCAGCTCTGTCTGCATGCCTTCAGCAAGATGTGAAGTTTTCAGGCTGATTCCTCAGCTGGCACAGCTGAGAAGACGGAAACACATGCTGTATTTTCATTCCCTTGGCTTTCAAATCAGCCAGGGGCAATTTAAATCCATACAGTAATTTACAGCAGCCTGGCTGTGCAAGGAGCATTTCTGGCAGCTGAGAAGTAGCAGAGCCTTAGGTCATTCTCCAGTCCTCCCCAAAGAGCCTGCATAGAGGGGTTAGAAAGTGAACAATATTCAGCTTTGCTTTTGCTTCTTCATCTGGAATGTCTCAGAAAAGCTGGAAGGAAATTGGTGGTATTCCCACTGATGCTGTGACGTCACTTGATTTCAATATTGCAAGAGAGTAGGGGGGGTGGGAAAGCTTCATTTTAGTAACTAATTGATTATTCGTAAATTTGCAACTTTCAGCCTCTGCTAATTCCACACACAGATGTCTGATTGTTAGTGACATGCAAAGGGGGTGGTGAAATACCAAAATAGGTTGCCTAGAGATGTAATGGAGGCCCCACCCCTACAGGCATTCAAGGTCAAACTTCATGAGCAACACGATCTAGTTGGAGATGTTGAGTTGCTGGAGTGTGTCCAAACATGGGCAATGAAGCTGGTGAAGGGTTTAGAGAACAGGTCTGGTGAGAAGAAGCTGAGGGACCTGGCATTGTTTAGTCTGGAGAACAGGAGGCTGAGGGGGGACCTCATTGATCTCTACAAGTTCCTTAAAGGAGGTTGGAGTGAGGTGGGGGTTGGTCTCTTCTCTCCAGTATCAGGTGATAGATCAAGAGGAAATGGCCTGAAATTGCATTGGGGAAGTTTAGGACGAACATAAGGAAAATTTTCTTTTGCTGCAAGAGTGGTCAGGCATTGGAAAAAATCATTGTCCCTGGAGATGAAGCATGTGGATATGTCACTTTTTTCCTAATATCCAACCTAAATCAAAGAGATTTGATGCAGATCCTGTCACAAGCTCCAGTAATGCTGAGCAATTTGCAATATTGTCGATTTTATATCTTTTATTTCTGCAAGAAAAACAAACAAACACAAACTACTAAATAATGTTAAAAAAAAACAACAACCCACAACCAAAACCCAACCTTTCTCAAACTTCTCCTTTCCTTACAACAGAAAAAAACCCAAAACCAAACCACCAAACCACCAAAATTTTCATATCCCCAGCCTGCATATGTTATTGCAAAAAAGAACAGTCTCAAGCTGCACCAGGGGAGGTTTGGGCTGGATGTTAGGAAGAAGTTCTTCACAGAGAGAGTGACTGGCCATTGGAATGGGCTGCCCAGGGAGGTGGTGGAGTCACCATCACTGGAGGTGTTTAGGAAGAGACTGGATGGGGTGCTTTGTTGGGGCCAGCCCTTGGGCAATAGAACATGTTTATACCAGAATATGAAATACACCCTGTTTTGACCTGAAACTGAACTGAGATAACAAGGAGGTGAGATAATGAACTTGGACACAGAGAGGTGTAAATCAGGATGATGTTGACCACAGAACTGGAGTTCAAAGCAAGAACACGCAAGTAGCTGTGAGCCAATAGAAGAAAAGCCTTGATGCGTGCTCGTCGCGTGGACAAAGCGAGCCGTCCAATCCTATGATGCATGAACAGTGCCTGATTGCATGTAAGAAAGAAGAAAACTGTATAAAAGTAGTCACTGTGTGTGCAATAAAAGGAGTCTTTTGATAGTATATCGTGTCGGTATATTTGCTCCCCTCTACCTGGCCGCGGCAGTGCTTGGTGCCATGGTTTGGTTGATTAGATGGTGTTGGGTGATAGGTTGGACTCACTGATCTCGGAGGTCTCTTCCAACCTGGTCTGGTCTGGTCTATTCTATTCTATTCTATTCTATTCTATTCTATTCTATTCTATTCTATTCTATTCCATTCCATTCCATTCCATTCCATTCCATTCCATTCCATTCCATTCCATTCCATTCCACTAGAAAAAGACTCAGTTGACATCACTGAGGACAAGTGTGGTAAACCATTTTAAATCCATGAAGTGTATGGAAATAGAAGTGGTACAGAAGTGTTCTTGCTGTAATGAAACAAAAACACACACCAAAAAAAAGGCTTTTCTTTTTTTCAGCTGCTTTCTTCTTTGAGGAGAATGGTGGAAGTGCTAGTAGGCATCTCAGAATATCAATGCATCCAGATTCCTCTTGTTGCCCACACCAAGTTATTATCCAAACAGAAAATCTATATATTCATACTTTTAAACCACACATTTTATTTCTGTTCAGTTCTTGGCAGATCTGTGGAGGTTCTTGCATAAATTTTCCAGGATGAATAAAAGCCCTGTGTTTACAGTCCTGGCTGCTGTCTGTTGTGATGGGAGATAGCAAAACCTATGCCAGAAGACATTCATTAACATGGAAATCCAAGCAAACAGCCTCCCCCCACTGCTGAAATGCTGCCCTGTGCTTCTAGAAAGCTTCCTTCCAACTGGTGATTTACCTATTGTGGAATTAATCTTCCCTAAAAATGTCTAATGATATCTTGCACTGATCTAATGCAGTCTTCTTATCACGGCAAACTGAGTACCTCGTTAATAGTTCTGCTTGGCTGGCTTGCATGCAGCAGCCATTATTCTACCTTGTAGAACTAGGATGAGAAGTTTTGGAGGCAGCAGAATCATGGAATCACAGAATAATTTAGGTTAGAAGGGACCTTTAAGATCATCTAGTTCAAACCCCCAAGCAATGGGCAGGGACACCTTCTGCTAGATCACCTTGCTCAAGGTCTCATCCAGTCTGGCCTTGAATACCTCCAGGGAGGGGGCATCCACATCTTCCCTGGGCAACCTCTTCCAGTGTCTCAGTATCCTCACTCTAAAGAATTTATTCCCAGTCTCCCCAGTCTTCAATCTCAATCTCCCCTCTTTCAGCTCAAAGCCATTCCCTCTCATCCTGTCACTACAAGCCCTTGTCAAAAGGCCTCCCCCAGCTTTCTTGTAGCCACTTCAGCTACTGGAAGGCTGTTCTAAGGTCTCCCTGGAGCATTCTCTTCTCCAGGCTGAACAGCCCCAACTCTCTCAGCCTATTCCCATAGGGGAGGTGCTCTAGTCCTCTGATCATCTTCATGGCCATCTTAGTATTACATATTAACTTGCTCCCTCACCTGCCTTTGCAAACTATTCCCATATTAATTATCATAATTATATTTCATGATTTTTAAGGTTCAAGTTGCTAATTCATGCCCAAGGGACTTCCTTCCAGTAATGTCTGATGCCTCATCGATGACAACTCATGGAGAAGCAGCTTTCCAAAGTGACTTCCAAATTTGTTATGAGTTCCTGCTTTCTAAGATAACAGTTCTCACAGAATCCTAGAATGGTTTGGGTTAGAAGAGACCTTCAAGATTATCTGGATTAGCTGGAGCGTGTCCAGAGAAGGGCAACAAAGTTGGTGAGGGGCTTGGAACACAAGCCCTATGAGGAGAAGCTGAGGGAGATGGGGTTGCTTAGCCTGGAGAAGAGGAGACTCAGGGGTGACTTTATTGCTGTCTACAACTACCTGAAGGGGGGACGTAGACAGGCAGAGGTTGGTCTCTTGTCCCAGGCAACCAGCACCAGAACAAGAGGACACAGTCTCAGGCTGCGCCAGGGGAGGTTTAGGCTGGAGATTAGGAGGAAGTTTTACACAGAGAGAGTGATTGCCCATTGGAATGGGCTGCCCAAGGAGGTGGTGGAGTCACTGTCACTGGAGGTGTTCAGGAGGAGACTTGATAGGGTGCTAGGTTGCATGATTTAGTTGGTTGGGTGGTGTTGGATGATAGGTTGGACGTGATGATCTTGAAGGTCTCTTCCAATCTGGTCTGGTTTCTATTCTATTCTATTCTATTCTATCTAGTTCCTACTAGCTATGGGCAAGGTATATGGTAGCACAACTTCTGGTTCATGTTGCAAAGAGCATTCATCTCTACCTCCATTTTCCTGGACTCTGAAAACTACAAGTGCTCTAGATTTAATTGCCACAGTCAACTGCTCTCCCTTTTATTTCCTATCCCATCAGTCTTTGTGTCATATGCAAATTTAATCAGCTAAGATTCTGTTTCATCATCTAGACTCTTGGTAAGAATGCACTGAATGCTGCTGCACCAGGAATCTCTCCCACAGGACCCTATGTGTAACAGCCCTGCACATTGATATCTGCCAATAAACCCCTACTTAATTCATCTAATGTGTGCCCTCTTGATTAAACCTCTTGCTTTATAGGAAATTAAAAGTGCCATGTGACACAGCTGGAAAAGCCTCAGAGAAGTCTGAAGATGTTTCATCACCACAGCTGCCAGTTTTGCTTGACAAAAGATACTTTGCCATGAGGCTTGAGCAGTATTCATGATGGTTTTTGGTTTATGTTCTTCAGTCAAAGAGCCCTGAAAAGGGGTGTTGTTGGGGAAGATCAAGGCAAATGTCTTCTGTTTCCTGCTGTTAGATCCTGGCCTCTATCAGGAACAGTGTGGCCATTCTGCCCCTGTACTCAGCACTGGTCAGGCCACATCTTGAGTCCTGTGTCCACTTCTGGGCCCCTCAATTTAGGAAAGATGTTGACTTGCTGGAATGTGTCCAGAGAAGGGCAACAAAGTTGGTGAGGGGTTTGGAGCACAGCCCTGTGAGGAGAGGCTGAGGGAGCTGGGGTTGCTTAGCCTGGAGAAGAGGAGGCTCAGGGGTGACCTTATTGCTGGTGGAGTCACCATCACTGGAGGTGTTTAGGAAGAGACTGGATGGGGTGCTCGGTGCCATGGTTTAATTGATTAGATAGTGTTGGGTGATAGATTGGACTCAATGATCTCAAAGGTCTCTTCCAACCTGCTTTATTCTATTCTATTCTTTGAGATATTTTCCTTTATCTCTTGTTTGTCTTGAAATATTCCCATGAGCTGGAAACCCAATTGAATCAAAATTCTACAGTTATAGAATTGCTTTGGTTGACCTCTAAGATCAAGTCCAACCACCAACCCAACACACCACCATGGTTGTTAAACCATGTGACAATGTGCCATGTCCACACATTTCTTGAACACTTCCAGGGATGGTGACTCCACCACTTCTGTGGGCAGCCTGTTTTAATGCCTGACCACTCTTGGAGGAAGCAGATTTTTTCCTAACCTCCAACCTAAACCTACCCAATGCAATTTCAGGCCATTTCCTCCCATTCTATCACCTGATACTAGAAGAAACCAACCCCCACCTCACTGCAACCTCCTTTCAGGAACTTGTAGAGTGCAATGAGATCTCCCCTCAGCTTCCTCTTCTCCAGAATGAACAATGCCAGGTCCCTCAGCTGCTCCTCACCAGACCTGTTTTCCAGACACATCATCAGACTCATTGCCCTTCTCTGGACCTGCTCCAGCACCTCAATGTCCTTCTTGTAAGTGAGTGGCACAAAACCACAGAAAACTCACATATCCCTGGAAGAGATGTGAAAGGTTTAGGGTTTTTTTTGCTGTATGAAGAAAATCTTGTTTTTCTGGGGGAAAAAAACCTTAATGTTTTTCTCTGGACCTTGTAGGACTGTGTATGCAGTATCGCAGTATCACAGTATCACAGTATCACAGTATCGCTTAGGTTGGAAAGGACCTCGAGGATCATCGAGTCCAACCTATCAACACAGACCCCATGCCTAGACAATGGCACCAAGTGCCACGTCCAATCTCCCCTTGAACGCCTCCAGGGTCGATGACTCAACCACCTCCCTGGGCAACCCATTCCAATGACGAATGACTCGCTCGGTGAAGAACTTCCTCCTCACCTCGAGTCTAAACCTCCCCTGGCGCAGCTTGAGACTGTGTCCCCTTGTTCTGGTGCTGGTTGCCTGGGAGAAGAGGCCAACCCCTTCCTGGCTACAACCACCTTTCAGGTAGTTGTAGAGGGCAATGAGGTCACCCCTGAGCCTCCTCTTCTCCAGGCTAAACAATCCCAGCTCCCTCAGCCTCTCCTCATAGGGCTTGTGTTCAAGGCCTCTCCCCAGCCTTGTTGCCCTTCTCTGGACACGCTCAAGTGTTTCGATGTCCTTCTTAAACTGAGGGGCCCAGAACTGGACACAGGACTCAAGGTGTGGCCTAACCAAAGCAGAGTACAGGGGCACTATGACCTCCCTGCTCCTGCTGGCCACACCATTCCTAATGCAGGCCAGGGTGCTATTGGCCCTCCTGGCCACCTGGGCACACTGTTGGCTCATATTCAGGTGGCTGTCGATCAGCACCCCCAGGTCCCTCTCTGTTTGGGAGCTCTCTCAGTTTAACCTTATGTTTTTTTCCTTTGTGTGCCAGAGACATCTCTAATAAATAGCAGAAGCTCTCAAGTTTACATTTCATCCATTTATCAGATTCACTCTCTTGGTTGATTTTGCTTCTGGAAGGGTAGCTGGGCAAATCACATTAAAGCCATATCTGACTGACATCCAGCAAACCCATTCTTCCAGTTCTTTTTTTTTCACTTACCTCTTGGAATGAGTTTCAATATCTAATAAAACTTTATTCACTGGCAGCACACCAAAAAAAAACACCAAACAAAAAAAAAAAAGAGTCAATAAATTTATTGAGAAAGATCTGAAAGAGAAATGTCAGAGATTAATACATTTTAGCACATTGTTTACTTTATAATTCTCTTGGCTTTGTTCGTGGAATTCAATTCCTCTGTAGACTTTGAAGCAGAACGGTAGTAGAAAATGTAGTCAGAGGACCCAAGACGGAACAGTCTAAAAGAGTTAACTGAGTTTTGGAGCAGTAAATAACTGCAAACATTGTGATTTTGATGAGTATTTAATAAAACACAGGAGTTACTCTGTTACAGTCTTCATCCTAGTCTGTACAGCTCCATCAATACCTTCCTGGAAGAACATTTTCTTTCGCTTCATTTTTATAGTCAGATCATTAACCCGGAAGAGTCTCCTTGGGCCACTGCGGTCTAGGTTTCTGCAAAGCATTTTGCTTCTCTTCTGCCACAGGTAGTAAAACCCAAAGCTAGATCATAACATCTTGAGCCCAAGCTACAAATACAAGTGTTTTTTACATTCTCCTCTGTGAACTTAGAATCCTAGAATTGTTAGGGTTGGAAGGGACCTCAAGGATCATCTAGTTCCAACCCCCCTGCCATGGGCAGGGACACCTCACACTAAATCAGGCTGCTCAGAGCCACATCCAGCCTGGCCTTAAAAACCTTCAGGCATGAAGCTGCTACCACCTCACTGGGCAACCTGTTCCAGTGTCTCACCACCCTCATGGTAAAGAATTTCTTCCTAACATCCAATCTGAATCTACCCATTTCGATTTTTGTTCCATTCCCCCTAGACTTATCATTATCTGACATCCTAAAAAGTCCCTGGCTGGAAAAAACCTCTAAGATCATCATTATCCAGCTGTCAAAAGAATACCACCATAGCCATTAAAATATGTACCAAAGAGCCATGGCCACACATTTCTTCAGTCTGGAGAAGAGAGGGCTCTGAGGACACCTAATTGTGGCCTTCCAATAAGTGTCTGGAGAGCAGCCAGGCAGAAAGGGACCTGGGGGGTACTGGTTGAGAGTAGGCTGAACAAGAGCCAGCAGTGTGCCCAGATGGCCAAGAAGTCCAATGGCATCCTGGTCTGGATCAGGAACAGTGTGGCAAGCAGGAGCAGGGAGGTCATTCTGCCCCTGTACTCAGCACTGTTTAGGCCACACCTTGAGTCTTGTGTCCAGTTCTGGGCCCCTCAGTTTAGGGAAGATGTTGACTTGCTGGAACATGCCCAGAGAAGGACAACAAAGCTGGGGAGGGGTTTGGAGAACAAACCCAATGAAGAGAGGCTGAGGGAGCTGGGGTTGCTTAGCCTGGAGAAGAGGAGGCTCAGAGGAGACCTTATTTCTGTCTACAGCTACCTGAAAGGAGGTTGTAGCCAGGTGGGGATTGGTCTCTTCTCCCAGACACCCAGCACCAGAACAAGAGGACACAGTCTCAAACTGTATCAGGGGAGGTGTAGGCTGGATGTAAGGAAGAAGTTCTCCATAGAAAGAGTGATTTGCCATTGGAATGGGCTGCCCAGGGAGGTGGTGGAGTCACCATCACTGGAGGTGTTTAGGAAGAGTATGGATGGGGTGCTTGGTGCCATGGTTTAGTTGATAAGATGGTGTTGAGTGGTAGGTTGGACTTGATGATCTCTGAGGTCTTTTCCAACCTGGTTAATTCTAGTCTAGTCTAGTCTATTGTAGTCTATTCTATTCTAATTCTAGCTGGGGAGGGACTTTTCAGGGTGTCAGGTGATGATAGGACTAGGGGGAATGGAGCAAAACTAGTTTCAGATTGGATATTAGGAAATTCTTCCCCATGAGGGTGGTGAGACATTGGAACAGGTTGCACAGGGAGGTGGTAGAAGCCCCATGCCTGGAGGTTTTTAAGGCCAGGCTGGATGTGGCTCTGAGCAGCGTGATCTAGTGTGAGGTGTCCCTGCCCATGGCAGCGAGGTTGGAACTAGGTTATCCTTGAGGTCCTTTGCAACCCTAACAATTCTATGATTCTAAAACACCTCCGGGTACAGTGACTCAACCACCTCCCTGGCAGACGGTTCCAATGCCTGACCACTCCTGCAGGGAGCAGGGCGGCATCTACAAGGCTTGTCTCCGAGACGCAGGCAGCGGAGAGGCGCCAGGGCTGTGCTGAGCAGGCAGCGCGGAGCGGCGGCAGCGGCAGCAGCGGCGTGGGGGGGCGGCGGGGGTGGGGGGAGGGACGGGGGAGAGAGGCGGGAGAGCGGAGCCGAGCAGCTTCCTCCAGCTCCCTGCTCCCTCCTGCTTCCCCGTAAATCCCTCGTTTTCACAGAATCACGGAAGCATTCAGGTTGGAAAAAACCCTCAGGATCACCAAGTCCAACCCAGAACCCTACTCTGCAAGGTTCACCCCTAAATCATAGCCCCAAGCACCACATCCACCACCTTTAAACACATCCAGGGTTGGTGACGCCACCACTTCCCTGGGCAGCACATTCCAATGCCTGGCCCCTCTTGCTGTGAAACGTTTTTTCCTAATGCCCAGTCTAAATCTACCCAGTCACAGCTTGAGGCCATTCCCTCTTGTTCTATCACTAACTGCCTGTGAGAAGAGATCAGCGCCAGCCACTCCTGGTCCTGCTGGACGCACTATTCTCCATACTTATAGCTCCAACCCAGTACCACAATTGAAGGAAAGAAGAAGCAGAAATAAGAGCTAGAGTTACAGTCAGAATAGAATGGATGCTGCAAAAGAGTATTAACTCTTAGTGGGGCAGAATCTTCTCACTCCACCTGCTGCTCGCACTCTGGGGATGCAGTCAGAATAGAATAGAATAGAATAGACCAGGTTGCAAGAGACCTTCAAGATCATCGCGTCCAACCTATCATCCAACACCACCTAATCAACTAACCCATGTAACCAAGCACCCTGTCAAGTCTCCTCCTGAACACCTCCCCAGGCAGTCCATTCCAGTGGGCAATCACTCTCTCAGAACATAGAATCATAGAATTATTTTGGTTGGAAAATACACCTGAGATAACATTGTCCACTGGGACTCTGAGGTCCTTCTCCATGGAGTTGCTTTCCAGCAGCTCAATCCCTAATCTCTACTGGTGTATGATGTTGTTCCCTCACAGATGCAGGCCCCTACACTTGTTGAATTATGTCAGAGGAAGATGTAAAAGCAATGGGAAGCCCTCTAACTCCTCCTATCAGATCCTGAAGGTCATTTCATGTGTAATCTTTAGCTGTCCTCCTGTCCTCCATCCATGGCTCTGAGTTTGCCCATGCAAATCTGTTGGGTTTTTAAAGACATGTTGAGTCTCTGATGTGGACAGCTTAGTGCACTTCTATTTCCCCCCATACATATCTAGATATGGTCCTTAATCTTCCAGTCCCCAACATTATCATTTTGAAAGATTCATGAATTCTATTTTATAGTCATAGGAAGCAAAAAAAAATTTCAGCTTTAAAGGCAAAGTAACTCTTTTTTTTTCTTTCATTTCCTTCTCTCTATTTGCAGTGAATGTCAAACAATTTTAGCTCTGGTAGCAATTTTGATAGCTATTTCTGGTGACTATAATTCATGTCAGAGATCTATAGAACAAAATTAAGATGTTTCATGCCATGCTATCATTTTCACCAAACTCAAGCTGTGTACAGGAACATGAGGGGAACACTTTTTCATCTCTCATCTCTGAAGATCTTAGTGTTTACTTTCAAGCTATGGAGAAATTTCAGGGTTTTCCCAGGGTAAGTTCCAAATGAAAATTGTGCAGATTCTTTCTTTTTTTCTGGTACACAGGATCTCTGACAGCAAGTTCTTTGAAAACTTACATGCTCATAATGCTTATATGTTGTCCTTTTTGCAGTGCCCACCATTCTTCTGACCTTGGGTGCAATCTTCTAAGTCTTTTTTTTTTGCCTTGCTCATGGGACCTTCAGTGCATGTAGAATCATAGAACTGTTTTGGCTGGAAAAGGCCATCAGGATCATTGAGTCCAAGCATTTTCTAGCTCTAACAAGTCTGGTGCTAAACCACGTACTTCAGAACCACATCTCTGTAGCCTTGACACACCTCCAGGGATGAGGTTCAACCACCACCCTGGGCAGCCTGTTCCACTCTTTGAGAGCTCTTTCAGAGAAAAAGGTACTTCTAAGAGCCAACATAAACATCCCCTTGAGAGGGATGCAACTTGAGGCCATTTCCTCTCCTCCTATCAGTTATTGCTAGGGAGAAGAGAGCAACCCCCACCTAGCTCTAAACTTCTTTCATGGAGTCATAGAGTGCCATGAGGCCAGCCCTCAGCTATTTCTTCTCCAGAGTAAACATCCCCAGTTTTCAGCTGCTCCTCACCAGACATGTTCTCCAGACCCTTCCACAGCTTACCTGCTGGTGCCACGGTGGGACAATCACTGCCTTTATCCTGCTCATGACCCTGTTCCTGATCCAAGCCTAGATGCTGCTGGACTCCTTGGCCACCTGAGCACACTGTTGGCTCATTTTCAGCCATCTGTCAACCAGCTCCCTACCTCCTCCCTAATCCTTTTCTGCTGCATAATTTTCAGCCACTTTGCTGCAAGCCTGGAGCATTCATACAGTTGTTGTGACCCAAGTGCAGGACCCAACATTTGGCCTTGTTAAACCTCATCCAGCTGACGTCAGACCATTGATCCAGCTTGTCCAGGCCCCTGTACAGACCCTTACTACTCTCCAGAAGATCAAGGCTCCCACGCAATTTAGTGTAATCTGCAAACTCACTGAGAGTGCCTCGATCCCCTCATCCAGATACTTGTAGCCCTAAACCTAACACCACAACACAACGGAACAAGAAATAGCAATTGAAACTGGAGCTGCACAGTTGAACAGGATTGGTGCTGAAAAGGACATTAACCATTAGTGGAAGAGATCTCCACCAACTAAGAACCACAGAGGTATCACTGCCTTTAGGGGTGAACATAGGGGTCACTCAAACCTCTTCCTTTTTTTTTCCCATTTTAAATAGCATTTTAGTAACTTTCAGACAGTTCAGCCTATGGAGACAATAACAAACAATCTCTAAATTAGCTGTTTGCTTGCTGATGAAGAAATGATGAATAAATGCTGAACTTTGTGTGTGTGTGTGTGTGTTTCTGTGTGCAACATCCTTATGCAGCAATGAAATGAAAAATAATGTTTGAATGCTGATCCAAATAATTAAAGCAGTTGCATTTACAGGCAAATGTGCTGTTCCAGTATAAATTAATCTTCTGCTGCAGCAAATTACCAATATTGGTCTAGGCACTTAATGGAATTAGTGTTAATAGATGAGTACAGAATCCTCTGAATGTCTGGTCCCCAAAATCATAAAATGGATTGGGTTGCAAGAGACCTTAAAGATCATCTAGTTCTCTGCCATGGGCAAGGACACCCCCAACTAGGCAAGCTGTTTAAGGCCCCTTCCAACCTGGCCTTGAACACCTCCAGGGAGGGGGGAACCACAGCCTCCCTGAGCAATCTGTCTCACCACCAACACTGTCAAGGATTTCTTCCCAATATCCAGTCTAAATCTCCCCTCTTCCAGTCCAAAGCCATTGCCCCTCATCCTATCACTACCAGCCCTTGTAAAAAGTCCCTCCATAGCATTTTTGTACCCCCTGCAGGTACTGAAGACTTCTGTACTGTATCTCTAAAGTCTTCTCTTCTCCAGGCTGAGCAGCCTGTCCCCATAGGCAAGGTGCTCCAGTCTCTGTTCATCTTCATGGACTCTTCTGAACACACTCAAGCAATTCCGTGTCCTTTTTGTGCTTGGGGCTCCAGAGCTGGACACAGTACTCCATGCAGGGTCTCACCAGAGTAGAGGAGGAGAATGTTGAGTTACTGGTAAGAAAACCCTGAAGGATGAAGAAAAATCTTCAATTCATCCCTCTAAAACTTAAAAGCACTTCTTTTGACGTGGGACACTAAGCACTGAACTTGGACTGAAGTGCTGAAGCCATTTCTCTGGTTTTCCTGAGCTTAGTTGCTCTTTTTATTATCAACAGAAAATCAAGTTTTGATTACTGGGAAGTGTTCTGAAAGCTAAAACTTCCAATCTACTCTTAAACTGGGCAAGTGCAATATCATAAAGTCCCTCCAAACTCAAACATGTCTTCTAGCAACTAAGTTACTGGAATTGATTTACAAAGAATGGATTTCCTCTTTGATGTGGTTTGTATGGTCAAGTTCCACCTGGGGAGGTTTAGGTTGGGTCTTGGAAGAAATTTCTTCACTGAATGTGTCCTCAAGGTCCAACCTTATTGATTCTATGATTCTATGATTCTGTTTTTAGTGAGGGGTTTTTGGCACTTGAAGCCATGGTTTAGTAGTCATGAGATGTTGGGTGATAGGTTGATGATCTCTGAGGTCTTTCCCAACCTTATTGATTCTATGACTCAAAGACTGGAATAGGCTGCCCAGGGAGGCGGCTGAATCCCCATCCCTGGGGGTGGTTTAAAGATGCAGAGGTGTGTTTCTGAGGGCCATGGTTCAGCCCCAGTTTTGGTGATGAGCAAAATTAACTGAAATTTTAAGCCAGTTTTGTAAACCTTTAGCAGCCTCTTCCTCAAGGGGATGTGGTGGTGTGTTCTGACCTGCAGTATCTATGAGCCAAACCAAAAGCTAAAAGTGTCCATGGTGTGAAGCAGATGAGAGGAGCTGTGCTGTGCAGCCCTCACTGGTTTGTGTGGGACAGCACTTACTTGATTAGAATTTTCTAAAGACAAGATTCATGTTTAGAAGCAAAATCTGTGCAAGGCAAGCAGCTTATGAACTGGTTTATCAGCAATAACAGTGTCTGGAGCCAGAGGCTGGAAGATTTGCCTCCTATTCAGCCATTCTCAATGCCTCTCTCACCAGAAAAATCAATGAATGACTTTAAATTAAGACAGGCAGATCAGCAGAGCTGGGTTTAGCCCAAGGGTCTGGCTCAGCATTCTGGGAGATCAGCTGAGGGTTTGACTGATGGGAAGAAGCAAGGGACACAGCGGGGGGCACCAGATGGTAGGCAGGAAAAAAAGAGAAAACGATAATGGGAAGAGGAGGGGGAAAGAAGGGGGAGGGAAGAGGAGAGAGGCAAGAAGAGGGTGGGAAATGGGAGGAGGCAAGAAGGAGGGCAAGGGAGATCTGGGGAAAAAGGCCTGGTAGTCTTGGTGGACAACAGCATGACCACAAACCAGCAATGTGCTCTTGTGGCCAAGAAAGTGAGGGAGGCATCAAAAAGAGAGTGGCCAGCAGGTCAAGGGAGGTCTCCTCTGCCTCTACTCTGTCCTGGTGAGGCCATATCTGGAGTATTGTGTCCAGTTCTGGGTTTCCCAGTTCAAGAAGGACAGGAACTTGCTGGAGAGGGTATAGCAATGGGAGACAAAGATACAGAGGGGACTGGAACATCTGTCTGATGAGGCAAGAGTGAGAGAATGGGGCAGGCGGGGGGGGGGGAGGGGGTAGTCAGGAAAAGAGCAGGCATTGAGGAATTTCATCAGTGATGATCAATACTTCAAGGATGGGTATCAGAAGGATGGGTATCAGAAGGATGGGACCATTCTGTTTTCAGTGGTGCCCAGTGACAAGACAAAGGGTGACAGACACAAACTTGGACATCAGACGTTCCATCTAAACATGAGAAGTAACTTCTTTAATGTAATAGTGATGGAGCACTGCAACAGGCTGCCCAGAGAGTTTGTCTCCATCTCTAGAGACATTCCAAACCCTTCTGAATGCCCTTGTGTTCTGGTGTGAATTTCTCTAGGTGACCCTACCTTGGCAGGGGGGCTGGATTCAACCTCCAGAGGTCCCTTCCAACCCCCTACCGTTCTGTGATTCCATGGCTCAAGACTGATGCTGTTGGAAAAGGATTATCAGTTTTCTGTTGCATTAGCCTTATTCCAAGAGCATCACGTTTATTATATATAACCAGTTTCCACCCCATTGGCTTCTATCTTATTGTCAAGGAAAATTGCAAAGCTGTAAGCATCATCAAAAATTTAATACAAGCATCAAAAGGAGCAGCAGTGTAAAATATTTCTTCTGTTTT
The DNA here is from genome assembly GCF_026170545.1 of Melanerpes formicivorus. Taxonomy (NCBI): domain Eukaryota; kingdom Metazoa; phylum Chordata; class Aves; order Piciformes; family Picidae; genus Melanerpes; species Melanerpes formicivorus. The sequence continues at coordinate 219,146 of NW_027142550.1, read as the reverse complement.
CTGAAAAGGAAGCAAAAATAAAAACATAAATCGGGGGTGGGGGGAAGGGAACAAAAACCCATCCATTTATTCCTCCTCATTCTGATTTGTATTGAAAGGTTTTGAAAGTATCTGAGCACTTAATAGGGAAATTCTTACTGTTTCTGAACATGAAAAACAGTGTTTTGAGTTTATACTAAATAATATAGGGTGTATTATTGAGATTCTTATCTTCAACCACTTGCTATTATTTTCAAATGGGGTAGTTTTGTCCCAGTTTTTCATCCATGTCCTTTCTACTAAATTTAGAAGTTGGGATTCCATTGATGTACTTCAAGAAGTTTGCAGAATCCTGGAATCCTTCTGTCCTGGAATCTTAGTTTCCATCCTAGAATCCATCCTATTATCGTACCAGTTGGAAAAATCCTCTACAGTCACTGAGACCAGGGATCACTGAGATCAGGGATGTACTGGAGAGACCAGGGATCTGCTGGAGAGAGCCCAGCTGAAAGCTACAATGATGATTTGGGGGCTTGAACATCTCTCCTATGAAGAAAGACTGAGAGAACTGGGGCTGTTTAGTCTGGAGAGGAGAATGCTGAAAGGGCATTTTATTAATGTCCATAAGTATCTAAGGGGTGGGTGTCAGGGTAAGGTGACAGTCTCTTTTCAGTGGTTCCAAGTAATAGAACAAGAAACACCAGATGCAAGCTGGAACACAGGAGGCTCCACCTCAACATGAGGAGAAACTGCTGTGAGGGTGCTGAAGCCCAAGAGGAGGCTGTCCAGAGAGGGTGTGGAGTTGCCATCTATGGAGACTTTCGAGATCCATCTGGATGTGTTCCTGTATGGCCTGCCCTAGGTGATCCTGAATTAACAGGAGGGTTGAATTGGATGATCTCTGGAGGTCACTTCCATTCTTTAACATTCTGTGATTCCCTGAGTGCAACTGTCAACTCAGCACCACCGTGGCCAAGTTGTGAAGGCTCTAAGCCTGGCAGTGTTGAAAGCTTCACTGTCACCTCCCTGTGCAGTGAATCCGTGCTGGAACTCATATTAACTCTAGTATTGTGCATCACTGAGAGAAAAGAGACCTAAATTCTTCCAAGATCTGAATAGTTTGTGCTGGCCTTTCTCATGTGTCTGGACACAGCATTCTAGAACCAAAGAATTGTTAGGGTTGGACAAGACCTCTAAGATCATCAAGTCCAACCACCAACCCCAAAGCCACCATTGCTGTTAAACCATGCCCCAAAGTATCATGTCTACACATTTCTTTAATGCCTCCAGGGATGGTGACTCCGCCACCTACCCAGGCAGCCTGCTCCAATGCCTGACCACTTTTGTAGGAAAGAATTCTTCCCCAGGAACCAACGCAGACCTCCCTTGGCACAACTTCGGGCCATTTCCTCTTGTTCTGTCACCTGATACTAGGGACAGTCCTCCCTTTATGCAACTGGGTTTGAAACCCCACTTCCCAAGGAGCAGAACTGATCTTATTTCTGTTTCTCCAGCTGTTGCTTTCTCACTTGCCTGGGTTAATTAGGGCTTCCATATGCCCAATTCCTACTTCGCACCATATGGGTTCCCTTCATAACTCTACTCGAGATCTTGGCGTTGCGATATTTAAAGAACCTTGAGCTCACTTGACAAAGTGTCAGAGAGGGGCAAAACAGTTAATAGGGGAAATTAAGTTTAAGATTTCACTTTTTGCAGGAATCAAAATAATTCTCATTAAAGTTGTTGATAACCGTGTGCGCAGAGGAGCAGAAGCTAAAATTCCAAGCCCAAGATGGGAATCTGCCCTGCCTTGACTCCTTAGATAGTTAGAAAACAGTGAACTTGGAACAAGTACTTAAACTTCTTGTCAGATGTCTTCATACTTGAGCCCATGCTGAGCGGAGACCTCCTGACTCTCCACTGCTCCCTGAAAGGAGGTTGGAGTGAGGTGGAGGCCAGTCCCTCCTCCCCAGTAAAAAGTGATAGGAAAAGAGGAAATGGCCTGAAATTGTGCCAGTGGAGGTTTAGGTTGGATGTTAGGAAAAAAGTCCTTCCTACAAGAGTGGTCAGGCATTGGAACATGCTGCCAGGGAAGTGATAGATTTACTGTCCCTGGAGGTGTTCAAGAAATGTATGGACAGGATACTTTAGGACATGGTTTAATGGCAATGGTGGTTTTGGGTTGGTGGTTGGACTTGATGATCTTAGAGGTCTTGTCCAACCCTAACAGTTCTTTGGTTCTAGAATGCCGTGTCCTGACACATGAGAAAGGCCAGCACAAACTATTCAGATCTTGGCAGAATTTAGGCCACAGTAATATTAGAGTTAATATGAGCTCCAGCATGGATTCATTGCACAGTGAGGTGACAGTGAGGCTTTCAACACTGTCAGGCTTAGAGCCTTTGCAACTTCTCTGGGCAACCTGTTCCAGTGCCTCACCAACCTCATGGGCAAGAATTTCTTCCTCATGTCTCATCTCAATCCAGTTTCTTTTGGTTTGAAGCCGTTACCTCTCATCCCATCACTCTATGCCTTTGCCAAAAGTCCCTCTCCAACTCTTCTGTAGCCCCCTTCAAATACTAGAAGACTGCTAAAAGGTCTCCCTGAAGCAAAACTCTCTCAGCCTGTCCCCATAGGGGAGGTGTTCCAGTCCTCTGATCATCTTTGTGGCCTTCTGTAGACCTGCTTTAAAACTTTCCATGGAACTAAATGATCTTTAAAGTCCCTTCTAATCCAAATCATTCAATAATCTGGCTGTAGAATTCACTTCTTTACTTTATGTAGTTCTCCACACAGGCTTATTTGGGTGCAGCAATGTCCTCTGTTTGATTTTCACAAAGAGCAGGAGAGAAGGACTGTGGTCAGTTAAAGCCAATTGAAGGGAATAGGGATATAAGTTAAAACTTCTACCCTTTAATGTGTTTTTGAGGCTGATATGTAGTGGTGGTTCTTGACTACTATGTTAGATAATTCATCTTACGTGTATTTCTGGGTCATGCAGAATGGTTCTGGCTGCTTCTGATGGTCTCAGGGTGACTCTCTACTTTAAACTCAAGGTCTAATGACCAAAAGGGTTTCTATTTTAGAAAAATCAGCTTCTGAAAAAATGAGCACAGTGTGATTGTTCCAACTTGTGGAGAGAAATGAAGGAATCTCCTGCTGCTCCTGGGCTTGTTAAAGTCACTGGTGCTCACACCACCTGAACCTGTAAGGGTTTGTCCGTCCCACCGACGAGCGAACATTCTGGTTTCAGCTGGAGTTCATTTGCCCAGCAGAGTAGCACCACTGTGAGTTTTACTCCTTTGAGACTCCCACTCCAGAAGGATTTACCAAATAGTAGCTGGAGAAATACAAACCTTTAGATAATTGTGCCAATTATTTCAAAAGTGAGTGCTTACAAACTAGCGAAAACCACGCATTTTTCTGGGTTAAAAACCCAAACCAACAAAACCCAACAAAGTCCAGAGCAAATAACTTCACCATCAGTACCTTCACAATCAGTTCCTCCTCTCCAGGAGCTGTGAGGCACAACAAAATGTGCAAAGAGTAAAAAAAAAAAAAACCAGGGAAAAAAAAAAATAAGCCAATATATAAAATAAATAAATTCATAACAATAACAGTGGTTTGGTTTATTTGATGTGCACCTTGTCAACATTGTGACAAGGTAGATTTTGTAGCATAGCTAATGTTCTTTTTTTGGGAAGAAAGGCTCAAAGTACTTGAAAGCAGAAAGATTTGGAGCATATTCAATTAAAGGGAGGAAAGCTGAAACACTTAGTATTTGTGCTGAGGAGAAGACTAAATTCACTCCCAAATGTTGCCTCAGTACTGGGACCAGGTCTCTTTGGTCTCCTGGTCAATAATCTGAAAAGCAGGATTGAGACACCCTCAGTAAGTTTGCAGATGGCACTAAATGGGGTGGGAGTGTTGATCTGCTGGAGAGTAGAAGGGCTCTGCAGAGCGACCTGTCCAGCTTGGATTGATGAGCTGAGGTAGTTAGATGAGGTTCAACAAGGCCAAGTACTGGGTCCTGTGCTTTGGTCACAAAAACCCCATGAACACATCAGGTTTGGGGGCAGAGTGGCTGGAAACTGACCAGCAGAAAAGCCACCTCAGGGGGCTGGTTATCAGATGGCTAAAGATGAGCCAGTGTGTGCCCAAGTGGCCAAGAAAGCCTCCAGCATTCTGTCCTGGATCCTGAATAGTGTGGCCAGCAGGACCAGTGATTGTCCCCCTGTACTGGTGTGTTGGTTTTGGCTGAGCTGGAGTTAATTCTCCGCAGAGCATCTTTTGTAGTGCTGTGTTTTCCAGGGCTGTAGCTGGATGTTGATCACACACCAGAGTTTTGGTTACTGCTGAGCTGAGCATCAGGGCTCTGCTTTTCCAGCATTTCCCCCCAACAGGCTGAGGGATGAGCAAGATCTTGGGGCGGACACAACTGGGCCAGCTGACCCAAACTGACCAAAGGGATATTCCATGCCGTATGATGTCAGCTCAGACAGATAAGCTAAGTGAAAGAAGGAAGTGTAGGGACATTTCTTAATGGGACTGCGCATATTGAAGCCCTATTTCCCAGGAGTGACCCAACATCATCTGGCTTAATGGTAAGTAGAGAATATCTTTGTTTGCTTTTGCTTCTGTGGGTGGCCTTTGCTTTTGCTTTCTATCCTCTTCAGTTGCTTCTGTCTTTATTCACAGGCCTGTGTTATATTTTCCCTCCCCCCTCACCATCTGAGACAGGGAGTGCTAGAGTGGTTTTATTAGGCATCTGGCCCCCAGCCACAGCCAAGTCCTCACAACTAGGCACTGGTGAGACCACAACTTTGAGTACTGGGTTCAGTTATGGGCCACACACTTCAAGAAGGAAATTGAGGTGCTGGAACATGTCCAGAGGAGGACAAAGAAACTGGTGAAGGGTGTGGAGAAAAGGTCTGGTGAGGAGCAGCTGAGGGAATTGGGATTGTTTAGTCTGGAAAAGAGGAGGCTGAGGGGAGTCCTTCATTGATCTCAACAACTTGCTGAAAAGAGGTTGTAGTGAGGTAGAGGTTGGTCTCTTCTGGCTAGTATCAGGTGGTAAAAGGAGAGGGAATGGCCTGAAGTTGCATTAGGGGAGGTTTATGATGAATCTTAGAAGAAACCTCTTCACTGAAAGTGATTTAAAGACTGTAACGGGCTGCTCAGAGAGGTGGTTGAATCCCCAACCCTAGAGATGTTTCAAAGAGGCAGAGATGTGGTGCTGAGGGACATGGTTTAGCATCAGACTTGGTAGAGCTGGATAACAGTTGGACTTGATGATCTTGGAGTTCTTTTTCACGGTATCACAGTGTCACCAAGGTTGGAAGAGACCTCAAAGTTAACATCTTTATTGATGATCTGGATGAGGGCATTGAGTCCATCATCAGTAAATTTGCTGACGACACCAAGCTGGGGGCAAGAGTTGATCTGCTGGAGGGTAGAGAGGCTCTGCAGAGGGACCTCGACAGGCTGGACAGATGGGCAGAATCCAACGGCATGAGATTGAACACATCCAAGTGCCGGGTTCTGCACATTGGCCACAACAACCCCATGCAGTGCTACAGGCTGGGGTCAGAGTGGCTGGAGAGCAGCCAGGCAGAGAGGGACCTGGGGGTGCTGGTTGATGGTAGGCTGAACATGAGCCTGCAGTGTGCCCAGGCAGCCAAGAGGGCCAATGGCATCCTGGCCTGCATCAGGAACAGTGTGGCCAGCAGGAGCAGGGAGGTCATTCTGCCCCTGTACACTGCACTGGTTAGGCCACACCTCGAATACTGTGTCCAGTTCTGGGCCCCTCAGTTTAGGAAGGATATTGACTTGCTGGAACGAGTCCAGAGAAGAGCAACAAAGTTGGTGAGGGGTTTGGAACACAAGCCCTATGAGGAGAGGCTGAGGGAGCTGGGGCTGCTTAGCCTGGAGAAGAGGAGACTCAGGGGTGACCTTATCACTCTCTACAACTACCTGAAGGGAGGTTGTAGACAGGCTGATGATGGTCTCTTCTCCCAGGCAGCCAGTACCAGAACAAGAGGACACAGTCTCAGGCTGTGCCAGGGGAGGTTCAGGTTGGATGTTAGGAAGAAGTTCTATACAGAAAGAGTGATTGCGCTATGGAATGGGTTGCCCGGGGAGGTGGTGGAGTCACCATCATTGGAGGTGTTCAGAAGGAGACTTGATGGGGTGCTTGGTGCCATGGGTTAGCTGTTTGGGTGGGTTGGATTGGTTGATGGGTTGGACACGATGATCTTGAAGGTCTCTTCCAACCTGGTTTGGTTTATTCTAATGAAGGTTTATTCTAATAAAGTCCAACCAAAACTATTCTATATGATTCTATCATTACCCTAGCAATATTGTTCCAGCAACTGTCCCTTTCTTAAAGGCACAGCCTAAAACAGTCACACACTGAGAATTAGGGACTGTTTGGACTTGCTGATTTTACTGGGTTTTTTGAAACCAAAATGGTTCTATGTTTCTCTCTCCCTTCTTCAAAACAGATTTTGCATTCTGACACCAGTCATTGATTTCTCATGCTGTTCTTCCAGAACAGAAAGCAAACACTTCCAAGGTGTAGCAGTGTTTGGGTTTTAAGAACTATGAAAAAAAAAATATATAGATAAAGACAGAGAAGCAAAGCTATGACCATGTTGTTCTCTCAAGTGTATCATTCAAGGAAGTTGAAACCAACAGTGAATTTTTGGGTACATTTTAGCTTCATGCAGTTTGATTGAGGCTCATAGTTAGCACCAAAACCATGGAATGTTGTTGGAAGTGCATCTGCTTAGTTTTGCTTTCCTAGAGGGCAAGAATATGGGCTGGTTTAAAAACTGGAACAGAATAGAAAACAGAATAAAACAGAATAAAATGGGAGCTTAGAAAATTGTGAAATGTATGTGTTCTATGTTAAACTGATGGGCCATCCTGTGTAGTTCCCCCCCCCCACCCCTTTTGCTCAAGTGCTGCATTCTCACCAATCCTAAGGGAAATTTGCAATTTCTGTCAGGTTAAATGTGTCAGGATTGAAATATTTCATAGATATATAGAATGGTTTGGGTTGGAAGGCACCAAAAAAGATAATGAGTTCCAACTCCCCTGCCGTGGGCAGGGACACACGGCCCCTCTCTGCACTAGACCAGGTTGTTCAAGGCCCCATCCAACCTCACCTTGAACACCTCCAGAGAAGGGTCATCCACAACCTCCCTGGGCAACTTCTTCTAGTATCTCACCATCTCATCTCATTTGGATGAGTTGAGCAACTGCCATAAATCTGGTAAGAAATTCCTGATGGGAATGTAGCTGTTTGAGATGGGGCACAACTGTATTATGCCTATGATACAATGGTTAGAGTTGGAAGGGTCCTTTAAGATCATCTAGATTCAATCCCCCTGCCATGGGAAAGGACACTTTCCACTAGACCAGGCTGCTCAAGGCCCTGTCCAATATACCTCTAGGAAGCTCTTATCTTGGAAAGTGCTGAGGTTTTTGTGTCATTTTGTCCTTGTCTAAGAAGGTACCATAAAAGATCCATTAGTATGCTGCACCCAAAGGATGCTTTACTGGAAGTGAATGCTGATGGAAGCAGGGTGTGTTTGGTCATCAGCAGGTCATCACAAGTCTTCTGCTGTACCTCCTCCAGGAAGGGTTCCTGTTGCCTGCCAGATTGACCATTGCACATCTATAAAAGTGTAGAAAGTGCTGTCTTAAATTAAGATATGTTTTAGTATTTTACATATAATTTCTGAGTGTGTTGTCATTATCAGCAGTAAAATAATAAATTAATGAAATCTCTTGGACATGAAGTTGAATGTCTGAAATCAAATCAAGGACTGCTTAAAGGCAAGACAGAACTGAAAGAAGAAACTATTTGAGTCTTTGAACTGTTAGAAGCTACAAAGGTATCTTGGGTAAAGCTGAACACGAGCCAGCAGTGTGCTCAGGTGGCCAAGAAGGCCAGCCTCATCTTGGCCTAGATCAGGAACATTGTGAGCAGCAGGAGCAGGGGACTGATTGTCTGTATTCAGCAGTGGTGAGGCCACACCTCAAGTACTGGGTTAAGTTTTGGAGTCCTCACTCCAAGAAAGACATAGAGGTGCTGGGGCATGTCTAGAGAAGAGCCACATTGTTCTTAATGCACTCCAGGAGACCATTGGCCTTCTTGACCACAAGGACACATTGATGTCCCAAGGATAACTTGTTGTCTGAGGTTCTTCTCCATGGATCTGCTTTCCGGCAGCTCAACCCCTATCTGTACTGGTTCATGGTGGTGTTCCTCCCTGTGTCCAGCACTCTACACTTATCCTCTGCTTCATGTGCCCCAGGAGTCACCATCACTGGAGGTGTTTAGGAAGAGACTGGATGGGACACTTGTTGCCATGGTTTAGTTAGTTAGATAGTGTTGAATGATAGGTTGCACTCAATGATCTCAAAGGTCTCTTCCAACCTGGTTTATTATATTCTATATTCTATATTCTATATTCTATATTCTATATTCTATATTCTATATTCTATATTCTATTCTATTCTAGCAATTGTACAGATTTGCCCTCTTGGCCACAAGGGCACATTGCTGTCCTATGGGCACACCAGGACTCCAAAGTCCTTCTCCATCGAGCTGCTTTCCAGCAGGCCAGCCCTAATCAATAGTGGTGCATGAGCTTGTTCCTTCCTATGTGCAGTACTCTACATTTACTCTTGGTGAACCTCATTAGGTTCCCCTTTGCCCAGGTCTCCAGCCTGTGCAGGTCTCACTGAAAGGCAGCACAGCCTGAGGGACTGTCAGCCACTCCTCCCAGTTTGGTATCATCAGCAGACTGACTGAGGTTCCACTCTATCCCCTCATCCAAGTCACTGGTTAAAATGTTGAATGAGTCAGTCCTGACCCCTGGGGAGGACCACTAGGTACAGGTCTCCAACTGGGCTCTGCATCCTTAAACACAACCTTCTGAGCTCTGTTGCTTAGCAAGTGTTCCATCCATCTCATGCAAGTGTTCCATCCATCTCACCATCCACACTTCCTGAAGTGAAAACCCCAGGTACTTTTTTAATTTGGTTTTCTTTATATATTTATTATTTTTTTGCATACAGAGGGAAAATTTGTTCTTTAAAGGACCAGACTAAACAGTCTAAATATATATATATATATGTATATAAAAATATATATTGCAAACCCCACGGAGACTGCAGAAAAATTGACTGTGCTAAAGGTGGAATCATTGATTTTTTTTTGCATTGCTTCAGCAAGACTCACCAGTGTGCAAGAAGCTCCATCAGGAAAGGGGACATGAAAGGTTGTTAGAAAAGCTGGCCAGAATTTAGATGAGCTACTTTTAGTGTACTTAGAGAAGTTTTAATATCTTCCTTAATAATAAAATTCATTTATATCCCAGGCGTCGGGTTATTGGTCTCTTGGCCTCTTGGAGGAAGTAATTGAGCACCTGTATGGGGACAATGGGAGTTGAGGAGCTCTGATTAGTTTTCTCTAGTTATAAATTATTTATCACCTCATTCCATTTCCCTCTTTACACCTATTGGGACGTTTTCACAGTCATGTTGCATAATAAGAAAGAGATGATCAGGCTCCTATTTGCTCTGCTTCACCCTCATGAGCCATTTAGCATTTTGTAATTCCACCAGCCAAAGCTATCTGATCAGCAGAAATGGAGTGAGGGCTTTAGAGATGCTGTTCTGGTAGATGATTTCTTTTCTGGAAAGGTAATGACTGACTCGTTTAAAAATGGGTAAATTGGCTAACAAATCCATGCCTCTGCTGTTCTACAGGACACCCACTGCTGAAGGAGCAAATAACTCTCCTGCTTCCAAAATAGGAACATCATAAAATACATGCAAAATGCTCATTTCTATTCATGGTGAAAGGGAACACCACGTTTTAACATCACTAAATACATTTAAAGCCTCCTTGTGCATAGTTGCATGTGGAAAACAGCTTGCTTAGAGTAGAAAATGTTGCAGTGACCTGTATAGTTTTGTGCCTTTTACTCATCCCTTTCCTTCTGCACATCTTTAACGTTAGAGGAATAGAATCACAGATTGCGTCGGGTGGGAAGGAATCTTCAAAGGTCAACTAGTCCACCCCCTGCAGACAGTAAAGTCATAGAATGAATGGTTCCAGTTAGAAGGGACCTAAAAGATCATCCAGTTGCACCCCACCGTGTCATAGACAGGGACACCTTTCACTAGACCAGGCTGCTCAAGGTCTTACCCAAGATGGCCTTGAACACATGCCATCCACAACATCCCTGGGCAATCTGCTCATCCACTAGAGCAGGTTTGTCTATACCATGGTTTCTTTTCCAAAATCTGGACATTAGAAAGAAGTAAGGGTGGGGAGATATTGGAACAGGTTTCCCTGGCAGGTCATGGATGCTCCCTCCCTGCATGTGTTCAAGGCCAGGTTGGATAAGACCTTGAGCAACCCAGTCTAGTGGAAGGTGTCCCTGGTCATGGCAGGAGAGTTGGAACTAGATAAATTTGAAGGTCCCTTCCAATCCAAACCATCCTATGATTCTATGATCTGCAGGTGAGACAAAGATGGTGGTGAACATTTGAAAAGTTGTGAGTCTATAGTAAATTTTATCCTGAGAGTAGGAGATTAACCTTTTGTAGTCCTTGACTGCAGCCAATCAGTTTGGATGAGGAGCTGTAGACCAGTGCTCTGCTGAGACCTTTCACTCAAGTATCCCCAAAATACACAATCATCAAAGGTTTATGGTTGCAACTAAAACATAGACTGTGCAGAAATTATGAGGATGCAAAGGAGTAGATGATGTAAGATTCACAACAAATAGAGCAAATTCATTGGTTCTTAACCTGTGTCATTAGATTCAATATTCTCCTCAGATTTTTTTCCTCACAGATGGCAAGCAAGCCTTGTTAGACCAGAAATACAACTTCACTTTTTATGTGCTTTGTTTTTAAGCAAGCAAAACAAGAAATAAAATGCATCCACTTTCTGCTCTTAGCCAAAATTGATTTCTTTAATGCTGGAATAGTTTTTGACTGGAATGTGAAACTGTTATGTGTATGGAGCACCTTGAATCAACAACCCCATGAACACTCCTTGGGGCTTGGGGCAGGGTGGCAGGACACTGCTCAGCAGAAAAGCACCTGGGTCTGTTGGTTAACAGCCAGATGAAGATATGCCAGTGTGTGCCCAGGTGGCCAAGCAGGCCACCTGCATGCTGGCCTGCATTAGGAGTATTGTGGCCAGCAGGAGTAGGGAAGTGACTGTCCACCTGTAAAGGCCATTGGTGTGGCCTCACCTTGAGTGCTGTGATCAGTTTTGGACCCCTCACTTCAAAGAAGACATTGAGGTGCTGAAGTGTGTCCATAGAAGGGTAACAAAGCTGGTGAAGTGTCTGGAGAACAGGTCTGGTGAGGAGCAGCTGCAAAGAGCGTGTTATTCCTTGCCCTGTCACTGGGCACCAGTGAAAAAGGACTGGTCCCATCCTCCTGATACCCACCCTTGAAGTATACATCAACATTCACGACAATCCCCTCAGTCTGCTCTTCTCCAGACTAAAAAGCCCCAATTCTCTCAGTCTTTCCACAAAAGAGATGCTCCACTCCCCTCAGTATCTTTGTAGCGCTAGAAGAGAAGAGCTTTTCACTCTTGACGAAAAAGCGTATTAAGAAGCAATTAAAAATCTGATCTTTCTCTAGGCCCTCAGAGAGCACATGAATGGGATCACCAGAGAAATGTTAGACACTTTGCTAGTATCATATTTTAATTAACATTGATTAAAACAACACTTTATATAAACTGAAACATGATTTCCCTCACAGGGTAAAGTAAAAAAAAAATATATATATAAAAGAGTTTTTCAAATAAATTCTTGCTTTGAAATCCTATGGAAAGCATCTATTGTTCATCATCAACTTGGGAAACTGATAACAAGTTGTTAAAGCCAAACAGTTCCATTATTTGCTGGATCAGGAATGGTCAAGCATTGGCACAGGCTGCCCTGGGAGGTGGTAGAGTCACCACCCCTGGAGATGTTGAAGAAATGTGTGAACATGGCACTTTGGGGCATGTTTTAATGGCAGTGGTGGTGTTGGGTTGATGGTTGGACTAGATGATCTTAGAAGACTTTCCTGACCAAAACTATTTTGGCACCCTAAGATGAAGTGCAGCAAAAAATTGGTATCTCTACAAAGGCCATAGTGCAACTCCTCCCAGAGCCTGACTCTGAACCTCAAAGACATACTTGTAGGGTACTGTGTCCAGTTCTGGGCTCCTCAGTTTAGGAAAGATGTTGAGTTGCTGGAACATGTCCAGAGAAGGGCAACAAAGCTGAGGAGGGGTTTGGAGCACAGGCCCTATGAGGAGAGGCTGAGGGAGCTGGAGTTGCTCAGCCTGCAGAAGAGGAGGCTCAGGGGAGACCTTCTTGCTGTCTACAACTACCTGAAGGGAGGTTGTAGCCAGGAGGGGGTTGGTCTCTTCTCCCAGGCAACCAGCACTAGAACAAGAGGAGACAGTCTCAGGTTGCACCAGGGAAGGTTTAGGCTGGATGTTAAGAACAAAGTCTTCACAGAAAGTGATTGGCCATTGGAATATGCTGCCCAGGGAGGTGGTGAAGTCGCCATCATTGGGGGTGCTTAGGAGGAGACTGGATGGAGTGCTTGATGCCATGGTTTAGTTGATTAGATGGTGTTTTATGATGGGTTGGACGTGATGATCTTGAAGGTCTGATCCAACCTGATCTATTCTATTCTATTCTATTCTATTCTATTCTATTCTATTCTATTCTATTCTATTCTATTCTATTCTATTCTATGGGATTCATGGAAATGGTTGACTCTGAAATGGAATACAGATCTACTGGAGAGAGTCCCCTGTAGGGCCACAAAGATGCTGAGAGCATCTACCTTATGAAGAAAGACTGAGAGACCTGTGGGTGCTTAGCCTGAAGAAGAGCAGACTGATGTGCTCCGTGGTGGTTGATAGCTAAAGGGTGAGTGTCAGGAGAACGGAGCCAGACTCTTCTCAGTAGCATCCAGGACAGGACAAAAGGACAGTGAGTACAAACCAGAACACAGGAGGTTCCAGGCAAACATAAATAAAATATCACCCTCCCTTTGAGGGTGTCAGAGCCTTGGAACAGGCTGCTCAGAGAGATGGTGGAGTCTCTATCTATGGATACTCCAAACCCACCTGGATGCATTCCTGAGTGATTTACTCTGGGCAATCCTGCTCTAGCAAGGGGGATGAACTAGAATCATAGAATCATCACAGAATCATTATAGAATCATAGAATGGCTTAGGTTGGAAGGAACATTAAGGATCAGGGCTCTCTCTCAACTAGACTTGGTTGCTCAACTAGAGTCATAGAATCATCACTGAATCACAGAATGGTTTGGGTTGACCTTCAGAATTACACTGTTCCAACCCCCCTGCCACAAGCAGGGACATCTCCTACTAGATCAGGTTGCTCAAAGCCTCATTCAGCTTGATCTTAAACAATTCCAGGGATGGTATTCAGAGGTCCCTTCCAACCCCCACCATTCTGTGATGCTGTGAGTAAAAACAACCCAACATGACATTCCAGAATGAGCATTCCTTCAAATAAAAAGGTCTAGCATGATCCTTGAGGAGACAAACCATGGAGAAGGAGCAGGAGCAAACATCCAAATTCATTGTACTTGGCAGAGGTAACGTGAATTTTGGAGTGTCCTTATTAGAAATCACTTTTATTGTGATAAACTGAAAATTGCAATCTCATGAAGGAAAGGGCCATGAGCACATCAAGACCTCTAGAAAATGCTCTAACAGAATAATAAACTTAATGTGTCCTGCTCTTAAAAAGGCAACAGCTAAGAATTGATTTTGCTATGCTGTGTAAGTAGCTTCACAGGGAGAAAATACCTGCACTAAAAGGCTGCTTCATCTGGAGGGGAAAGGCTCGCTGAGAAGTGATGTCTTGAAGCAAGGTCTTCACTATCTTCAGATAAGAAATAAAGCACAGAGATTGAACACTGTGTCTAATTAACTACTGGAACAAATGAGTAGAGGTGTGGAAGATTTTCTGTCTTTACCTTTAAATAGTGACCAAGTTCCTCAACAGAAGGCATTAGCCAAATGCAGTGGCAGAATATGATGTAGAGTCAGTAAGGAAAACAGAAGCATCTGTGTTATGCAGAGGCATCTATGGCTGAATTAACAGTTTCTTATAGAATCATTTTGTTGGGAAAGGACCTCTAATGCCATGGAGTCCAACCATCAACTCAACACCATCATGACCATTAACTGTGTGTCAAAAAGCCAGGTCCATGCATTTTCTGAGCACCTCCAGGAGTGGTGACTCCACTACCAAACTGGGCAGCCTGTTCCAATGCCTGACCACTCTTCCAGGAAAGAAAGCTTTCTTAATATCCAAACTAAACCTCCCCTGGCCATTTTCTCTCATTCTAGCACCTGATACTAAGGAGAGGAGACCAACCCCCTCTTCACTGTAACATTCTTCATTGGCTTTTTGGACCTTCTCTGAACATGCTCCAGCACCTAAATATCCTACTTGGAGGAGGAGCCCAATTATGGTCTTTAGTGGTAAAACATTTTCAGATGGGGGTGGGAAGATCTGAGGAAAACCCATTTCCCAGTGCAGCTGTGAAATGTACCTCTGTGTATTCCACTGAGATGATGAAGGGCACAGTCTCTTTTCAGTGTTCTGTGATAGGACAAGGGACAATGGATACAAACTGGAACACAGGAAGCTCCACCTCAACATGAGGAGAAACTGCCTTACCGTGAGGGTGATGGAGCCATGAAGCAGGCTGCCCACAGAGGTTCCCTTCTAACCCATCTGGATGCATTCCTATGTTTCCTGCTCTAGGTGATCCTGCTTTGGTAGGGGTGTTGGACTTGGTGATCTCCAGACATCCCTTCCAACCCCTACCTGTCTATGATTGATGACTCTTTACCATGGTTTGTCAAAACTCAGATTTTGTTTCCTTTGGGTATAAAAGGATTCTGCATGACATGTCAAACCCCGGTGAAGAAATTCAGCATGTTCTTAGGCTCCTTTAGCCCATCTTTAGCTTGGCTGTTAGCATCTAGTTTTACCTTCAGGAGGAGTTTCTTCCTGAGAGTTATTTCAAAATAAATACTACTGTGCAGCTTTTTGTGAGCTTTGTAAGTACAGAACTGAGAGAAAAGGAGAAGCAGAAACTCTTTAAGCTCTAAGATTTGTTGAGGACAAAAACTCTCGAGCTTTCTATATTGATGAAGTGGGAAGATGAAACATATGTTTGCACTTGCTACCATATTTATTTGCATATGCTGCCTTCTAGATGATCAGATGGGCCTTTTACCTTTTGGCAAGATGACATATTCCAAAGAAATACTTACAATGTGATTGAAGTTTGGAGAATGTACTCATCCCATGTTGTGCTTACTTCATCTGCTCATTGTGTAGCACTGCAAAAGCTGCACACAGACCGATAAACCCACTGCAGTTGGTTTGCAAGGTCAAGCATCCTCACTGCTGAGGCCACACCTCAAATACTGGATTCAGTTTTGGGCCCCTAACCCTAAGAAGGGTATTGAGGTGCTGGAGAGTGTCCATAGATGAGCAACAAAACTGATGAAGTGTCTGGAGAACAAGTCTGGTGGGGAGCAGCTGAGGGAACTGGTCTTGCTCAGTCTGAAGAGGAGGCTGAGGGGAGGGCTCATTGCTCTCTACAACTAGTATCATAGTATCATAGTATCAGTCAGGGTTGGAAGGGACCATATGGATCATCTAGTTCCAACCCCCCTGCCATGGGCAGGGACACCCCACATTAGTACTCCCTGAATATATGTTGCTACCAGGTGGAGCTCGGTCTCTTCTCCAGATGAAGTTTAGGAAAGATGTTGAGTTGCTGGAACATATCCAGAGAAGGGCAACAAAGCTGGGGAGGGGTTTGGAGCACAAGTCCTATGAGGAGAGGCTGAGGGAGCTGGGGCCGCTTAGCCTGGAGAAGAGGAGGCTCAGAGGAGTCCTTCTTTCTGTCTACAGCTACTTGAGGGGAGGTTATAGCCAGGAGGGGGTTGGTCTTTTCTCCCAGGCAACCAGAACAACAGGACACAGTCTCATGCTGTGCCAGGGGAAGTTTAGGCTCGAGGTGAGGAGAAAGTTCTTCACTGAGAGAGTTGTTAGCCATTGGAATGTGCTGCCTGGGGAGGTGGTGGAGTCACCATCCCTGGAGGTGTTCCAGAGGGGACTGGACGTGGCACTTGGTGCCATGGTTTAGTAGTCATGAGATGTTGGGTGACAGGTTGGACTTGATGATCTTTGAGATCTCTTCCAACCTTGTGATACTGTGATACTGTCTTTTCCAACCTTATTGATTCTATGATCCTCCCTAGTATCAGGTGACAGAACAAGAGGAAATGGCCTGAAATTGTGTCAGAGGAAGTTTAGGTTGGATATTAGGAAAAGTTTCTGTTCTGCAAGAGTGGTCAGGTGTTGGAACTGGCTGCCTGGGAGGTTGTGGAGTCATCATCCCTGGAGGTGTTCAAGAAACACCTGGGGACATGGTTTATTGTCCATGCTAGTCTTAGGTTGATATTTGGGCTGAATGATCTTGGAGGTCTCCTCCAACTGAAACAGTCCTATGATTCTGTGATTCCACAGCACACTGCAACATGTGATGTGCCCCACTAGAGCTCCCAGGCTGAATATTCAATGCATTACAGCAGAGCAGACAGTGACAAATAATCACCCTCCTGTACATGCTTATTTCCTAAGGGACATTGCAACAAACACTGCCTTTGGTGATAATGTGTTGTACAGATCTTGCTCAAGGGAAGGAAGTCCTGGTTCTGCCTTGCCCAACAATTTTTCCAGCTCTGTTTAGGTGATCACTATTGCCTTATGCAGTGATGGGATGAGAGACAAGGCCTTTGAGCTGGAGGAAGAGATATTTAGACTGGAAATTAGGAAGAAATTAGTTACAGTGGGAGTGGTGAGACACTGGAACAAGTCGCCCAGAGAGATCATGAATGCCCCCCCACCCTGGAGGTGTTTAGGGCCAGGGTGGATGGGGCCTTGAGCAAGCTGATCCCAGCCCATGGGACTAGATGGTCTTGAAGTTCCCTTCCAACCCAAACCATTTTATGAATACAAGGGGAGGGTAGTCAGTGTGGTCCACCTCAACATCAGCAAGGCTTTGGACAGTCTCCAGTGGCATCTGCACAGCCAAGCTTAAGAAGTGCAGATTGGATGATTGGACAGTGAGATGGATTGGGAACTGGCTGAAGGACAGAGGTCAGAGAGTTGTGGTCAGTGGTGCAGAGTCTTGTTGGAGGCCTGTGTCTGGTATTTTTTCCCAGGGGTCAGTGCTGGGTCCAGCCCTATTCAATATATCCATCAGTGATCTAGATGAGGGGACAGAGTAGACCCTCAGCCAGTTTGCTGATGGCACCAAACTGGGAGGAGTGGCTGACTTATCAGACTGTGCTGCCATTCAGTGACACCTGGACAAGCTGGAGAATTGGGCAGGGAGAAATTGAAAGACATTCAAGAGAGGCAAGGGTACAGTCTTGCACCTTGGAAAGAACAACCCCATGCATCAGTCCAGGCTGGGGCAAGCCTATTAGAGAGCAGATCTGGGGAAAAGAACTGGGAGTCCTTGACCAGCAATGTGCCCTTGTGGCCAGGAAGGCAAACAGCATCCTGGGGTGCACCAAGAACTGTGTGGCCAGCAGGTCAAGGGGGGCTCTCCCTTGCCCCTACTCTGCCCAGCAGGTCAAGGGACATTCTGCTCTGTCCCTACTCTGCCCTGGTGAGGCCACATCTAAAGTATTGTGTCCAGTTCTGAGCTTCCCAGCTCAAGAAGGACAGGAACTTGCTGGAGAGGGTATACCAAAGGGCTACAAAGATGCTAAGGGGAGTGGAACATCTCTCTAATGAGGAAATATTGAGGGAATTTTAGTCTGGAGAAGAGCAGAGTGAGGAGGGGATCTCATGAATGCTGATTAATACTTCAAGGGTGGGTGTCAGGAGGATGGAACCAGTACTTTTTTCAGTGATGCCCAGTGACAAAACAAGTAATAATGGACAAAAAGTTGAACATCAGAAGTTCCATCTAAACATGAGAAGTAACTTCTTTAATATAAGGGTACTGGAGCACTGAAGCAGGCTGCCCAGAAAGGTCGTGGAGTCTCCCTTTCTGGAGACATTCAAAACCCACCTGGACATGTCTCTGTGTGACCTTCACTACATGACCCTGCCTTGGCAGGGGGGTTGGACTTGATGATCTCCAGAGGTCCCTTCCAACCCCTACCATTCTGTGATTAGGAATGTTGATATTCTACTTTCCTTCCTGAGCAACATGTATTTGGTCTGTTTGTGCCTTTTTGTTTGCCAAGGATTTTATCAATAGTAAATTTCTTCTGTACCCGCAGAAGGTAGACAAATTGCACAGCCTCCTTAAAAAACATTTTTCCTGGGGTCAACTACTCTTAGAACTGTTCATGCTGCTTCTCATTGTCTTGCCTGTGCAATAATTCAGAGTCAATGATCATGTGTTCTGTTGTAAGTCCATAACCTCAGAAAATAAGAGCCCAGTTTGGCACTTGACTTTACAAGAGCGAAAACAAGCTTGCAGAGCACAGGTCTGTGTTGTTTGGCAAATAGTCAATAAAGCTCTACCTTATGACTTTCTTTCCTAAAGGTTCTAATCAAAACAATTTATTTCATGGCATGTAAACTCCCGTTTGCAGGCTGCAAGATTGTCACTGTTGCGCTATCGGCATCCGCAGTCACCGTGGTAAAGCGAGTCCCAGAGCTCCCCCATCTGTCCCAGTAACAGACAGATTTCTTTCTGGATCAGTGCTGTATGGCAGCCACACTAAAAAAGATGTGGCTTCCATCCAGATTTTACTAGGGTTTTTTTCAGTATCTACTTGAATAACCCATTTTTTTTCCCCATTCTGGATTTCAGAGAGATGCACAGAGGGAAATAATCAAGTGCATGATTAAGATAGAAGAGAGGAGACTTAGACTGGAGATTAGGAGAAAACTCTTGACAGCAAGTGTGATGAGGTACTGGAGCAGGTTGCCCAGAGAGATTGTGAATGTGCCCTCCCTGAAGGTGTTCAAGGCCAGGTTGTATGGGGTCTTGAGCAAGCTGGTCTAGTGGGAGGTGTCCCTGCCCATGGCAGGGGGGTTGGAACTAGATGATCTTGAAGGTCCATTCCAACCTAAGTCATTCTATGAATCTACGATGGGGTGTGAGTAACACTTGCTGAGAAAGCAACATCCACTGAAACCCAAAGATACATCATGAAACTGGACAGAAAAAGTGTAGGCAGATATTTAGCAACTTAGAAATCTTCTAAAGGGACTGCACAGAGCCCCAGGAATTCGTAGAATCATGGAATGGTTTGGGTTGGAAGGGACCTGGAGAAGAGGAGGCTCAGGGGTGACCTCATTGCCCTCTACAACTACCTGAAAGGTGGTTGTAGTCAGGAAGGGGTTGGTCTCTTCTCCCAGGCAACCAGCACTAGAACAAGGGGACACAGTCTCAAGCTGTGCCAGGGGAGGTTTAGACTCGAGGTGAGGAGAAAGTTCTTCACCGAGTGAGTCGTTCATCATAGGAATGTGCTGCCCAAGGAGGTGGTGGAGTCACCATCCCTGGAGGTGTTCAAGAGGGGATTGGACGTGGCACTTGGTGCCATGGTCTAATCATGAGGTCTGTGGTAACAGGTTGGACTCGATGATCCTCGAGGTCTCTTCCAACCTTAGTTATACTGTGATACTGTGACCTTCAAGATCACCTAGTTCCAACCTTCCTATCATGGGCAGAGACACCTTTCACCAGACCAGCTTGCTCAAGGCCTCACCCAACCTGGCCATGAACACTTTCAGGAAGGGGGCCTCCACAGCCTCCCTAGGCAACCTTTCTGGTGTCTCTGATCTATAGGTGGCTATTTCTTGTGAAGCTGACAGTCATTTTATTTTAGTATAATAACCAAATCCTTTTTGCCACTGGTAAGATTTAGGTGGGGTCTATCCCGAACCTACACATCACTAGTTACATTTTGATGCAACTTGTCCCATCCTGAGCAGCATTTTTAGGGAAAAAATAAAAAATCCTGGGTTTCTGCACCTCATCCCCTAAGGGAAACATACTTCAAGAAAATGAAGTCTCCTATTTCAGATCTTGTTGGGTAAGCACAGTGGGTGCCCACCTGCCCCATCACACTGTCAGCTTCTGAGGGTGACACCACTCTCTAAATGAGTTCAGCTCAGATTTCTCCTGGATAAGCAAATACCTTCCAGGCTAGAGAAGTTTTCTTGGAGATTAGAGGTAAAAAGAAAAAGCAAAATACGAAGTACATCTGGAGCAACATTCAGCCTATGGCTTTTTTTGATATAACCACCTGTCTCAGACTAGCTCCTAAGCCAGGGGGACTGCCATTCCAGCAGGGCTCACTTCACTCTTCAAGGTGTAATCACAACAGAAGATTGCCTCACTGCTCTTCCCTGTCTCCACCCCATTCCACTCCGTTCCATACCTTTTTTTGGGCCCAACATTCAGCCAGTTCTTAACCCCGTGAAACATCCACCCATCCCAGAATGAGCAGAGAGTTTCTCCAGGAGGATGCTGTGGGACATGGTGTCAAAGGCTTTACTGAAGTCCAGGTAGATGTATTCACAGCCTGTCCCTCATCCGTTCAGCAGGATGTTTACGAGTTCTGTTTCAGCTCCGAATAAAGATGGTTTAGAGGTGCACCGGGCCCAGTTTGACAATGGAGCAGGAGAAGAGTATGATCCAGGAAGACCTTCTAGTGGCCTTTCAGTACCTGAAGAGGGCTTCAAGAGGGCTGGGGAGGGACTTTTCACAAGGGCTTGTGGTGATAGGCTGAGGGGCAATTGCTTTAAACTGGAAGAGGGGAGATTTAGACTGGAGATTAGGAAGAAATTCTTCAGAGTGAGGGTGGTGAGACCCTGAAATAGGTTGCCCAGGGAGGTGGATGACCCTTCCCTGGAGGTGTTCAAAGCTAGGTTGGCTGGGGCCTTGAGCAACCTGGTCTAATTGGAGACATTCTTGTCCACAGTAGATGGGGGTTGGAACCAGATGACCTTTGAGGTCTTTTCCAACTCAAACCATTCTATGAATCTATGACTTGCTGTTTACCTCACTCTATCTGAGTGATCAATGTGTTTAGCCCAGCTCCAATGACACCATGCTCATTATTTTAATTGCATTGAGAAGAAAACAAACAAGCAAAAATTATTAGTGTATATTCCTCTGCTTGGTGATGGGAAAACTATGCAGTAGATACAGTGGTGTCTTCTAAATCTCATATCTGAGATAGATGGTGCTGTGCCACAGAGTTACAGCATCATCGCAGAATTTAAGTTAAAAAGGACACCTGGAGGTCATCTAGTGCAAACCTCTGATCCAACTAGCTCATGTCTGTGCTGTCCAGTAAATTTGCAGATGACAGCAAGCTGGGGACGAGTGTTGATCTGTTAGAGGGTAGGAGAGCTCTGCAGAGTGACCTTGACAGGCTGGACAGATGGGCAGAGTCCAAGGGCATGAGATTTAACACATCCAAGTGCCAGGTTCTAAACATTGGCCATGACAACCCCGTGCAGCACTACAGGCTGGGGTCAGAGTGGCTGGAGAGCAGCCAGTCAGAAAGGGACCTGGGGGTACTGGTTGAGAGTAGGCTGAACATGAGCCATCAGTGTGCCCAGGTGGCCAAGAAGGCCAATGGTATCCTGGCCTGAATCAGGAACAGTGTGGCCAGCAGGAGCAGGGAATTAATTCTCCCCCTGTACACCACACTGGTTAGGCCACACCTTGAGTCCTGTGTCCAGTTCTGGGACCCTCAGTACTCTTTAAGACTCTCAAAGAAAGCTAATTTTAAAGTAAAAATTCCCCAAACATCTTGGATCCCTCCAAATCAGTCTTTGAGACCCTCACTCCAAGAAAGACATCAAAGGTGCCACAGCAGGTTCAGAGAAAGGCAATAAAGGTGGTGAAGGGGCTGGAGAGCAGGTCTGTCAAGGAGCAGCTGAGGGAACTGGGGCTGTGTAGCCATGGCAGGGGAGTTGCAACCAGACAACCTTGAAGGTCCTTTTCAACCCAAACCATTCTGTGATTCTATGATTCTCTGATGATGGTTGCTTATCACCAGAGGAGGTACCACAAAGATGATCAAAGTGCTGAAACACCTCTCTTACAAAGACAGGCTGAGAGAGTTTGGGCTGTTGGAGAAGAGAAGGGTACAGTGGCACCTTATACAGCATTTCAATATCTGAAGGAGGCAGGGAAGTGACTGTTTAGAAAGGCTTGTAATGATCAGACAAGAGACAATGTTTTGAAACCAAAGGGTAGATTTAGGTGGGACATTAGGAGGATGTCCTTCAAAATGAAAGTTGTCAAATACTGGAACAGGTTGCCCAGAGATGTGGTTAAGACCCCATCCCTAAAAACATCCAAGGTCAAAGTCCATGAGGCCCTGAGCAACCTGCTCTGGTTGATGTCCCAGCTGACTGCAGGGATGATGTTCCAGATGATCATTGAGGGTCCCTTCCTACCCATTGCACTCTGTGATTCTGTGAATAATTGGGTCTTTAGAGCTGAAAATGCCTTTTGTAAGCCAGTCTGGCATTTTGCTTGCTTAAGAATGAAAGAAATGGTTACTGTCAGCGACCGGTGGACTAAAAAAGCTCATATCCAGGACTTTTTAAAAGTTAGTTCAATACTTTTTTGGCTTCTTTGCTTTTCAAAGTGTACTCTGACAGCTCCAAAGAATGTTGTGCTGAGCAGAAAAAATAGTGTTGTCACTCCTAAGTAGCAATTACCTTCCCCAAACCTCAGCTGGCTCTGACACAGCTCATTACCAGGACATGCCTACCAGTTCCACTCCTTCACTCAGCCTTACTTTTCCTCTTTTCCCTGAAGAGCTTTCCTGATCAGCCCAGTTCTGCATAAATATGCCAACTCACCACGTGTCCTCCACCCTACCTGAATGCTGCAGGAGCGTTTTTGCCCTCTCTGTGTCCATGCAGATCTACAGAAGAGCTTTCCCCTGCTCTACTAATTGCTCAGCTACAAGAGACGTGCAACTCTGTCATGGCTGCATTTGGATGGAGGTTGATTTAAGCCACTGAGCAGCAGCGATGGGATCTGTGTTCTTTGGAAGCCCCCCGCAGCTTCTTGATGTCCTAAAATTATGAAAGGGAAGGTTTAGTTTGGACATTAGGAAAAATTTCTGTGCTGGAAGACTGGTCAGATATTGGAACAGGCTGCCCAGGGAGGTGGTGGAGTCATCATCCCTGGAGGTATTCAAGAAACATGTGGACATGATTCTTTGTGACTTGGTTTAATGGCCATGGTGGTGTTGGGTTGGTGGTTGGTCTCAGTGTTCTTAGAGGTCTTTTATAACCCAAACGACTCAATGATTCTATGTGTTGCATTCAATGAAGGGTAGTAATTAACCATGACCAACATTCTTGTGGTGGCTTTAGGCTATGCCTTTAATGTTTAGTTACAGCTTTTGAGCAGAAAAGTAGCAAAAACTAAATAAATCACTATTGGGTGTGAAAAGGACAAACAAAAGATTATTCTAAACAAATTCACTGGGTAAATATCTGGAATAAGAGGAGCTGTACCACAACAATTCTTCCCTTTTCCCTTCTCTTCTGATCTTGGCTGTTTTGCTTTGCTTGGGAGAGATAATCGGTGTGCTTTGGCTGGCCTTGGCTAAGTCAAACCCACTGCTGCTCTCTCCACTCCTTTCTTGGGACAGAAAGGTGGGGCTGGGGGGCCAGTGGAACAGCTTCCCTGGTCTCTTGACCAAGGGGGTTCTTGTGTTGGTCCAGTTCTGGGTCCCTCAGTTTAGGAAAGATGTTGAGTTGCTGGAATGTGTCCAGAGAAGGACAACAAAGCTGGGGAGGGGTTTTTAACACAAGTCCTATGAGGAGAGGCTGAGGGAGCTGGGGTTGATTAGCCTGGAGAAGAGGAGGCTCAGGGGAGACCTTCTTGCTGTCTACAACTACCTGAAGGGAGGTTGTAGCCGGGTGGGGGTTGGTCTCTTCTCCCAGGCAACCAGCACCAGAACAAGAGGACACAGTCTCAGGTTGCACCAGGAGAGGTTTAGGCTGGATGTTAGGAAGAAGTTATTCACAGAAAAAGTGATTGGCCATTGGAATGTGCTGCCTGGGGAGGTGGTGGAGTCACCATCACTGGAAGTGTTTGAGACTGGATAGGGCACTTAGTGCCATGGTTTAGTTGCTTAGATGGTGTTGGATGATAAGTTGGACTTCATGATCTCGAAGGTCTTTTCCAACCTGGTTAATTCTATTCTAATTCTATTCACTATCTGTAAATACCTGTATCATATTGTAAACACTGTATATTTTGTACATATTCATTGCATTCCATCATAGAGTGTAGACTTTTGCTTGCAAATACAGTTCCATTTGCTTCTAACTGAGTTGGTCTGGCAGAGTTAATGTTGGGGGAAATTTCAACCCACCACACTTGTAATTGCTAACACACCATTAATATTGAGGCTGCAACTTCAGCTGTTAGGTTGCAAACACCGATTTAGGCCATGTAAATACAAATAATGAAAAACCATGATTAGAAAGACAGGTGCAACAACTACAACAATCTTTATTACTGAATTACCAATTTTCAGTGAAAATTAAGCTCGATGTAAAATGACACAGTTGATAAATTGATTTTTTTCATTCATAACAGTAATTGTTGAGATGAGTTTCACATGTAGGAAATATTTTTAAAGCTGATTTTCCCCTTATTAAGCTTTTTTAGCTTTCACTTTTGGCATCTTTCCATTTTGATTTTAACCTTCATAGAATCAGAAAACGGTAGAGGTTGGAAGGGGCATGAAGATCATTGAATCCAACCCCCTTGCCAAAGCAGGATCTCATACATTAAGTCACACATGAACACATCCAGGTGGACCCTGAAAGTATCCAGAGAAGGAGACTCCACAATCTCTCTGGGAAGCCTGTCCCAGGGGTCCAGCATCCTCACAGGAAAGGATTTTCTTCTCATGTTGAAGTGGAACATTGTGGGTTCCAGTTTATTCCCATTGCCCCTTGTGATTTCACAGGACAGGAACCTGGCCCCTTCTTCTTGACACCCACCCTCCAGATATTTGTAAATATTAATGAGATCTCCTCTAAGTCTTCTCTTCTCCAGGCTAAACAGCCCCAGGTCTCTCAACTTTTCCTCATCAGTCAGAATTTCCAGTCCCTTCATCATACTCATAGCTTCTGTTGGATACTCAAATCAGTTACTTGTCCTCTTTCGAAGATGTAGCCTAAATTAGAGAAAATATTTTTACTGTAAGCATGATTGAAGGCTGGAACAGATTGCTCACAGACGTGGCATGCTGGTCCTTGGAGATATTCAGAACACATCTGGACAGGGCTCTGAGCAGCCTGCTTTACTTGAGTTTACTCTAGATAAGGGGTGTTGAATAAGCTCATCTCCAGAGGTGCCTTCTCTGCTTTTCTGCTCTCAGAAAAGCAGACTCTACTTTTCTGAGTCTGTGATTTTGACTGGTGCTAAAAGAAGTGCCATATTAATCTGTCAGGATTCTCCAGGATATCCCTGTCCCACTTCAACAAGGAAGCCCAGAACTGGATCAGATACTCCAGATGTGGCCTCACCAGGGCAGGGTAGAGGGGAAGGAGAACCTCCCTTGACCTGCTGGCCACACTCTTCTTCATGCACCCCAGGATACTATTGGCCCAAGAGGTACAAGGGCGCATTGCTGTCCTATGGGCACACCAGGACTCCAAGGTCCTTCTCCATCGAGCTGCTTTCCAGCAGGCCAGCCCTAATCAGTAGTGGTGCATGAGCTTGTTCCTTCCTGTGCGCAGTACTCTACACTTATTCTTGTTGAACCTCATGAGGTTCCCCTTTGCCCAGCTCTCCAGCCTGTGCAGGTCTCACTGAAAGGCAGCACAGCCTGAGGGGCTGTCAGCCACTCCTCCCAGTTTGGTATCCTCAGCAGACTGGCTGAGGGTCCACTCTATCATAGTTTCATAGTTTCATAGTTTCATAGTTTCATTCAGGGTTGGAAGGGACCACAAGGATCATCTAGTTCCAACCCCCCTGCCATGGGCAGGGACACCCCACACTAGATCAGGCTGGACAGAGCCTCATCCAGCCTGCTCTTAAACACCCCCAGGGACGGGGCCTCGACCACCTCCCTGGACAACCCATTCCAGGGTTTCACCACTCTCATGGTGAAGAACCTCCTCCTCACATCCAGCCTGAATCTCCCCACCTCCAGCTTCATTCCATTCCCCCTAGTCCTATCACTACCTGAGATCCTGAGAAGTCCTTCCCCAGCCTTCCTGTAGGCCCCCTTCAGATACTGGAAGGTGACAATTAGGTCTCCTCGGAGCCTTCTCTTCTGCAGACTGTACAGCCCCAACTCCTTCAGTCTGTCCTCATAGGAGAGGTGCTCCAGCCCTCTGATCATCCTCGTGGCCCTTCTCTGGACATGTTCCAGCACCTCCACATCCCTCTTGTAATAGGGGCTCCAGAACTGGACACAGTACTCCAGGTGGGGTCTCACCAGGGCTGAGTAGAGGGGGAGGATCACCTCCCTCGACCTGCTAGCCACATCCCCTCATCCAGGTTGTTGATGAAGATGCTGAACAAGACTGGATCCAGCCCTGACCCCTGGGGAACACCACTAGGTACAGGTCTCCAACTGGACTCTACACCCTTGATCACCTCCTTCATCCCTCTGTCCATTTTTTGGTTTTGTTTTGGGTTTTTTTATTTTTCTCAGTGTGGTTTTGCTTATTTTTCTATATTTTTTTCTGACTGGAAGTAGAAGAAGAAATTCAGCTTCTGAGTTTAGCCATGCCCAACATATTTCTGAGACAGTTTGATTCAGTGGATTTTCTTCTTTCACCCCCCCCCCCCCCACTTTTTTTAACCTAATTTGACATTGACTGTGTTCCCAAAGAAGAAGGGGGAGAAAAAAATCCCTGACATTTAGAAATTGTTCCCTTCTTACACAATAATGTTCTTTCTCATCAGAGAAAATAAACAAGACACAGGTTGTCAAACAGATTATTTCTAAATGCCACTCAGAATTTTCATTTCAATTTTACTTCTCCTTATCTGGAAACGCAATATTAGCCCCACTGAAGTCAGTGCTGAACTCCCTTCCCACAAGGTCAGGTCCTCCAAATGGTCTGTGGGTGGCTTCTGCTTCTTGATATCTTTTCTAAATGTGTCTCATCAAATGTTCTCCTGTCACGGAGGCTCAATGAGATTGACCACAGCTGACTGAACTTCTATTCAGAGCAGAGGCTTTAAAAAGTCACAGAATCATACCATTGTTTGGGTGGCAAAACACCTCTAAGATCCTCCAGTCCAACCATCAACCCAACTTCTCCATGGCCATTGAAACATGTCCCAAAATGTCATGTCCACACTTTTATTGAACCCCTCCAGGGACAGTGACTTCACCACCTTGATTCCACCACCTCCCTGGGCAGCCTATTCCACTGCCTGACCACTCTTGTAGGAAAGAAATTTTTCCTGATACCAAACCTAAGCCTCCCCTGGCACAATTTCAGGATATTTACTCTCACCCTCTTTGTCAGGTCTTCCTCAGAATGCATGGTCTGCAGGAGAATTGTGCTCAGGAATCACTGGGAGAATCAACCAGGTTGGAAGAGACCTCCAAGATCCTCAAGTCCAACCAGTCACCCAACCCTATCTAATCAACTAGATCATGGCATTAAGTGCCTCATCCAATCTCTCCTTAAGCACCTCCACGGATGTTGGCTCCACCAACTCCCTGGGCAGCACATTCCAATGGGCAATCACTCTTTCTGTGAAGATTTCTTTCTAAGATGTACTAGCAATCTTTTTTTGTTTGTTTTGTTTTGTTTTGTTTTGTTTTGCTTTGTGTTTGTTGTTGTTGTTGGATTTTGTTGTTGTTGGGCTGGGGTTTTTTGGGGGTGTTTTTTATGAAGAACATTAAACTATCGAAATAATGCATTAAACATAGGAACTGAGGTCTACTATCTGCAGACCTGTACCAGTACTCCAGTCAAAAAAGTCAAATCCTCTATCTTCATTCATTTTCCTTTTCACAGACTCACAGAATCTTTTTGATTGGGAAAAAGATCATAGAATATCACAGTTTAACTAAGGTTGGAAGAGACCTCGAGGATCATCGAGTCCAACCTATCAACACAGACCTCATGACTAGACCATGGCACCAAGTGCCACGTCCAACCTCCTCTTGAACACCTCCAGGGATGGTGACTCAACCACCTCCCTGGGCAGCACATTCCAATGACGAACAACTCACTTGGTGAAGAACTTCCTCCTCACCTCGAGCCTAAACCTCCCCTGGCGCAGCTTGAGACTGTATCCTCTTGTTCTGATGCTGGTTGCCTGGGAGAAGAGACCAACCCCTTCCTGGCTACAACCACCTTTCAGGTAGTTGTAGAGGGCAATGAGCCTCCTCTTCTCCAGGTTAAACAATCCCAGCTCCCTCAGCCTCTCCTCATAGGGCTTGTGCTCAAGGCCTCTCCCCAGCCTTGTTGCCCTTCTCTGGACACGTTCAAGTGTTTCGATGTCCTTCTTAAACTGAGGGGCCCAGAAATGGATAGAATAGAATAGAATAGAATAGAATAGAATAGAATAGAATAGAATAGAATAGAATAGAATAGAATAGAATAGAATAGAATAGACCAGACCAGGTTGAAAGAGACCTTCAAGATCATCGCGTCCAACCCATCAACCAATCCAACCCACCTAAACAACTAAACCATGGCTTGATCTTGATGTGGCCATTCAGACCTGATTTAGCCCTGGTCAGCCTGATTTAGTTGGAGTTGTCTCTGTCTCACATGCTTGGTGTCCTCTGCAGGGAGTACTGATGTGCCTCACAGGGATCATAAGACATTCTTTACCATAAGGGTGGTGAAACGTTGGAACAAGTTTTCCAGGGAGGTAGTTGAGGCCCCATCCCTATAGGTGTTAAAGGTCAGACTCAACAAGGCCCCAGGCACCTGATCTAGCAGAGGATGCCCCTGCTCACTGCATGGATGTTGTCCTAGATGACCTTTAAAGGTCCCTTCCAACTCAAAGCATTCTAGAATTCTATGAGGAAGAAATTCTTCAACATGACAATGGTGAGGCAGTGGAACAGGTAGTTCAGAGAAGTTGTGGAGTCTCCAAGCCTGCTAGTGCTGAAAGCCAGGCTGGATGGGGCCTTGAGCAAGCTGGTCTAGTAGGAGGTGTCCCTGTCCATCACAGGGGGCTGGAACTAGATGATCTTGAAGGTCCCTTCCAAACCAAACTAAACTATTCAATGATTCTATGATTTCTTACCTACACAATATAGAAAGGAAGCTGTATTTAAGTATGACTCAAAGGTCTTCTCTCTTCAGATAGCACACCAACCAATTTAAAACCTGATGTAGAAGGACAGGCTTCTTTTGTCTTCCAAAACGTGAAGAAAAATGGTGAAAAATCTCTCAGATGTGTACAGTGAGTCCAGGATGGAAGCTATATGTTGGGGTTTTTGGTTTTCTTTGTGGTTTGGGGTTTTTTCCTAGATGGTTTCTCAAGCTAAGTCTTAAATAGGAAAAAAAAAAAAAAAAGTGGAAATAGTACAAATAGCTCTTTGAAGATGACTTTTGTCTGTGCCTTAGAAACACATAGAATGGAAGGTAAATAAAAATAACTCACTGCAGCACAGTATAAAATCTGACACTTCAAACCAGCAGGTTCTTTCATCCCCAGAGAGATAAACACAACTGTTGAAAACTGCATTAGGGACATTTTATGGTGTAGTCTTAACATCTAGGAAGGAACTTTGGCTGCTTGCCACCAACTTCTGAATGAGGCAAGCAACTTCTTCTATGAAGAAAACTCCTGCTTAGTTTGCTACACTTTAGGGATGTTCTGTCCTCAATATTTTAGCTTGGAATAGGAGTTTTCTTCAACAGGTTAATAAACTCCGAGGTAATTTCGATATTTTTTGGATAAAATACCAAAAATGATGGATGGTTTCCTCTCACTTTAATTTAGTTTCTCAGTTCCTACATAACCTCTTCTTCTCTATCAGATTCTGTCTTTGCAGTTTGGAACATACAGGTGAATTCCAGACACATTTCAGCCTAAGAGTAGAGATTAGGAGGAAAGTCTTTACAGTGAGGGTGGTGAGACACTGGAACAGGTTGCCCAGGGAGGTCCTGGATGCTTCCTCCCTGGAGGCGTTCAAGGCTAGGTTGGATGAGGCATTTAGCACGCTGGTGTATGGAAGGTGTCCCTCCCCATGGCATGGGGGGGTTGGCACTAGATGATCTTGAACATCTTTTCCAACTGAAACCATTCTATTTTTTGATGATTTCATAAAAATTGCTCTCTGCTGACTGAAGGAGAAAGGTGCAAAGCATCTCCTTGGAGGTGAGGGCTTCAGCATGATTTTGCTGCACTATTGTTGTAAATCCATGAGAATTTGCAAAAGGCGGAGAAACTATAAATTGAGCAGTAACTGACAACAGTCACCTACTTGGCTGTAGGTGACTGCAGATAGAAAGGACAGAATTGATTAAACAAAGATTCATCATTTGCATTGCTCACAAAAAGACCTCTTTGTATGTATATTCACCTCGAATCATAGGTCCCACCTGGAATAGATTCACCTGGAATCATAGATTCACCTGGAATCATAGATTCACCTAGAATCAAGAAGTTCTTCATAGAAAGAATGATTTGCCTTTGGAATGTGCTGCCCAGGGAGGTGGTGGAGTCACCATCACTGGAGGTGTTTAGGAAGAGACTGGATGGGGTGCTTGGTGCCATGGTTTAGTGTTCAGATAGTGTTGTGTGATGAGTTGGACTCGATGATCTCAAAGGTCTTTTCCAACCTGGTTAATTCTATTCTATTCTATTCTATTCTATTCTATTCTATTCTATTCTATTCTATTCTATTCTATTCTATTCTATTCTATTCTATTCATAGTTTCATTTTTTCCCCTGGTCTCTATTTATATTTTTCATTTTCCCCTGGTTTCTGTGAATGCAGGGATTGCAGGATAAGATTTGCAAATCAAGACAGAAAGCAGCAAGTGGAGATGATGTCTGAATCCCAGTTACACAACTGGTGGCTCAGTAGAATAGAAGAACTGAAATAAAACTTAAACTAGCTGGTCCAATTACCACAAGTTATGTAGATACATGGGTCACAAAACATTCTGTAGGCTAACTCATTGGAATCATAGAATGGCTGGAACTAGAAGATCTTGAAGATGCCTTCCAACCCAACCTATGCTATGATGATTCTATGATTTTCTGCTCCACATTACAAATGAAAATGATCAATTAAGATCTAGTGGATGCTTTATTAGAAGTATTTTTTTATGAGAGACATTGATTGCTGTTGATCTTGTAATTCCTGAAGTAGGAGAACTACAAGTTCCCCTACTACAAGATCAAGTAGTAGACATCTACAAGATCATAGAAATCATGGAATGCTAGGGGATGGAAGGGACCTTCTAAGATACCTTTCTTCTATACATACTACACACCCCACATTGTGATGGGTGTCTATAAAGACAGCTAGTTGCATATCAAATCCTCATGGTTTACTGGGTTTTGTTCTTTCACTTTCTCTCCTTTCTCCTGTTTGTGCTGCTGCCCGTTTTTATCCCTGAGCATGTGTTCTTCTAATAGCCTTTTTGTTATAGCAAGCCAAAGCTGAGTGCCTGAGTGGGTTGCAGGATAAGTGCAGATGGGCCCCACACTGTGAAAAAGCTGATGTTTTAAATGTCAAGCCAATTTAAAGGGGAAAACAGCCTAGAAATAAATTAAAAAAATAAATATAAAAACTTAAAAAAAAAATCCATGATTTAAGGACACTATTTTTAAACAGCTGATTGCTGGCAACTGAAATAATTTTCAAACTTCAGGTCCTTGTGAAGCAATCCTCAAACTTTGAAATCTTGATTGCTACCTATTCAGGGAGAGTCAACATTTCTTTTAATATTACCAGACAGTTGCATTTAGAAACTACGAAACCAGGTTTTAATAAAGAACAATTTTGATTGAATAGCCTCCTTTTAAAACATATTTCCTTTCTTCATACTTGTGTAGTAATTTCATTACTTGATCTGGTTGGATGAGGCCTTGAGCAAGCTGATCTAGTGGGAGACGTCGCTGCCCATGGCAGGAGGTTGGAACTTGATGATCTTGAAGGTCCCTTCCAATACAAACCATTCTGTGAATCTATGAAGTTGAGCTTTAAACACCTCAAGAAAAGGGAAAATTCATAACACAGCTTTAATTTTTCTGCATCAGGGGAGGTTTAGGCTGGATGTTAGGAAGAAGTTCTTCACAGAAAGAGTGATTGGCCATTGGAATGGGCTGCCCAGGGAGGTGGTGGAGTCACCATCCCTGGAGGTGTTTAGGAAGAGACTGGATGGGGGGGTTTGGTGCCATGGTTTAGTTGATTAGATGGTGTTGGATGATAGGTTGGACTCAATGATATCAAAAGTCTCTTCCAACCTGGTTAATTCTATTCTAATTCTACTCTATTCTAATTCATTACCCCTTGTCCTATCACTGGGCACCACTGGGAAAAGCTTAGTCCCATCCTGTTGACACCCACCCTTGAAGTATTGATCAGTATTGATGAGATTCTCCCCTCAGTCTGCTCTTCTCTAGATTAAAAATACCTAATTCTCAGTCTTTCCTCATAAGAGAAAGGGAGAAAAGACCCACCCCTACTTCCACATCACTCCAACATCCCTTCAGGGAGTTGTAGAATGCAGTGAGTCACCCCTCAGCCTCCTCTTCTCCATGGTAACTGAAGTACAAGAAGAGCCCTTGTTTTTTGTTGTTGTTACTGGATTACAAAGAAATTGATGCTTTACCTATTGTTCGTGAATTCCTCATTCCAATTCCACCATCCAAATGATCCCTCAGAGTGACACATTGACCACTTGTGATGGGCTACGCCCATCCTGGAAGCAGGGGGGGAGGGCTTGTGAGAGCTTTTGCCTTCTCTAGAGGGTGTGTTCCCCTTGGGAAACTAAATAAGTCTGTTCCACTCCCCCTCCCTGCCCAGCAAGGCTATAACAAGGAGGACACTGCAGCCATTAGCTCTCTTGGGCCCTGCCTTTTGCCTGGACTAGGACTGCCACTGGTTCCCCTGCTTCTCTGCCATGTGGTCCTGCCCGCTGTATCCACTCCTTTGCAAAGGACTGGGTTTGTATTTCATATTTGATTTTTCCCCATCCATCCTTGTTCCTTACCCTTGTGTTCCTTACCTTGTGTGTATATATATATATATATATGTGTACATATATATATACTGTTTAAAGAATACTCTTTACCTCTCTACTTCCAAGCCTAATCTTAATTATTTCTTGGTGGATTTGCTCCTTTCCTTTCTTTTCCTCTCTATTGGGAAAGAGGAGGGGGAAGCGGGGGAGGGATTCTCAGCCTGGCCCCCATCTGAGCTCTTAAGTCACAGTTAAGGCTCAACCCTCCCCCACTGTTTCCAGGATGGGCATAGCCCATTACACCACTCCTTGCCAGGAAAAAAAAAATCCTTTGGAATGATTCTGCAGAGCAGAAATGGTTATTCTTCAGTTCTAGCCACCTTCCTCATTGTTTTCCCACTTGTACCCTACAATTAGAATAGAACAATAGAATAGAATAGAATAGAATAGAATAGAATAGAATAGAATAGAATAGAATAGAATAGAATAGAATAGAATAGAATAGCATAGAATAGACCAGGTTGGAAGAGACCTTCAAGATCATTGCATCCACCCTGTCATCCAACACCACGTAATCAACTAAAACACGCAACCAAACACCCTATCAAGTCTCCTCCTGAGCACCTCCAATGATGATGACTCCACCACCTCCCTGGGCAGCACACTCCAACAGCCAATCTTTCTTTCTGTGAAGAATTTCTTCCTAACATCCAGCCTAAACCTCCCCTGGTGCAGCTTGAGACTGTGTCCTCTTGTTCTGGTGCTGGTTGTCAGGGAGAAGAGACCAACCCCCACCTGGCTACAACCTCCCTTCCGGTAGTTGTAGACAGCAGTAAGGTCTCCCCTGAGCCTCCTCTTCTCCAGGCTTATCAACCCCAGCTCCCTCAGCCAGTTACAAACTTTTGACCTGGCAAAGGAAGAAATGCTTCTTGATTTCTTTCTGTGCAAACCAGGTTAGTGCAGATCAGATGTCACTTTTCATCTCACAAATACTAAGATTTCATTACCTAGCATAACATGTTTTGGGATACTTGGGAAGGAAATTACTACTTAACTATTAAGTGTTATTAAATTGTTCCTGATTTTATTTGTCTCTATATTTAATTCCCCTAAATTTTCCGGAATACATGAACAGAAGCTGAATTTCCTCTAACTTACTTGTAGATGCTGCCAATATGTCAAAAGTAGTTTTGAGAACACTACAAAATCTGGTTTCTGTCTCTGAGCAGCCAATATAGAGTGTGGTTGGTACCCTGTGTTTAAAAGGCCAACCCCATCAGACTGCAAATCTATCTAAATCTGAAACATCTGCAGAGGACTGAAAACAGATGAGATTCATAGAACAGTTTAGGTTGGAATGGGCTTTCAAGACCATCTTCCTCCAACGCCCTGCCATGGGCAGGGACATCTCCTAATATAGCAGCTTGCTCAAGGCCCCATCCAACCTAGCCTTGAGCACCTCCAGGGAGGGCATATCCACAGCCTCCCTGGGCAACCTGTTCCAGTGTCTCATCCTGTTATCCAGTATTTCATTCTAATATTGACTGGGTTTAAGCTCTTAAATTCTTGATTTTATCTAATGTAATTAAGGAAGAATGCCTAATATTTCCTTCTTAAGCTTAAATATCTGTCTTTCCTCCTCCCCGAAGCTGAAGAATAAAGGCCAGCTATGAGGCACCTGAATTCATAAATTCCTACATTTATGGACCACTCTCTGGATAAGGAACTGGCTACAGGGTCACAGTCAAAAGAGCTGCGATCAACAGTTCAATGTCCAAGTGGAGACCAGTGACAAAAGCTCCTTGAGGCCAGTTCTGGGACCAGTGTTATTTAACATCCTCATCAACGACAAGGACGATGACATTGACTGCACCCTCAGAAAATTTGGTAATGCCACCAAGCTGTGTGAACCACTAGGCACACTTGAGGGAAGAGATGGCATTCAGAAGGATCTTGACAGGCTTGAGAAGTGGGCCAGTGCAAACTCCTGCATCAGAGAAAGCAACCATATCTTGGGCTGTATCAAAAGGAATTCAGCCAGCAGGTCAGGAGAGGTGATTCTTCCCTTTTATTCTGCTCTTGTGAGATCTCACCTCACATACTGAGTCTAGTCGTGATGACCCCATCATGAAAAGGACATGGAACTGTTGGAGCAAGTCCAGAGGAGGTCCACAAAGATAATCCAAGAGGTGGAGCATCTCTGCTGTGAGGATAAACTGAGAGATGGGGTTGTTCATCCTGGAGAAGAGAAGACTCCAGGGTGTCTTGCAACAGGACAAAGGGGAATGATTTTAAGCTGACAAAGAGCAGGTTTAGACTGAATCTTAGGAAGTTCTTCTGCACGAGGGTGGGGAGACTCTGGAATAGATTGCCCAGAATGGTTGTGGATGCCTCCTCTCTGAAGGTTTTTAAGACCAGGATGGGTGAGGCCTTGGGCAACCAAGTCTAGTGAGAGGCCTTGAGCACAAGCCCTATGAGGAGAAGCTGAGGGAACTGGGATTGTTTAGCCTGGAGAAGAGGAGGCTCAGGGCAGACCTTATTGCTGTCCTCAACTACTTGAAGGGAGGTTGTAGCCAGGAGGGGGTTGGTCTCTTCCCCCAGGCAACCAGCACCAGAACAAGAGGACACAGCCTCAAGCTGAGCCAGGGAAAGTTTAGGCTCGAGGTGAGGAGAAGGTTCTTTACAGAGGGAGTCATAAGCCATTGGAATGTGCTGCCTGGGGAAGTGGTGGAGTCACCATCCCTGGAGGTGTTCAAGAGGGGATTGGATGTGGCACTTGGTGACATGTTTTTGTCATGAGGTCTGTGTTGTCTGGTTGGACTTGATGATCTTTGAGGTCTCTTCCAACCTTGGTGATTCTGTGATTCTGTGGATGGCATCCCCACCCATGGCAGGGGAGTTGGAGTAGATCATTTCTGAGGTCCCTTCCAACCTGAGCCATTCTGTGATTCTAAGAAAAGTGTATTAAAATTTGAGACTTTTCAGGGCCACTCTACCAATCTGTCCCAGGGAGACAGATTAAGCTTCAGCTTTTTTCACTCCATCAGAGTGATACCAGCAGCAGTTTAGAGTGATTTTAACATCATGACTCTGTCTCTTGCCACCAAGTCCTTAAAACCGCTCTGGGGATTATTTTTCCTTTGTCCACTGGTGGTTAATTCCCTTTAATCCCAAATCCCCCAACCTTTGAAACACTTCAGCTGCACAGAATTAGCCTGTCTCTTGCTAAATTACTCCCAACACCTTCACATCATGTCACTCCATGTCTTCTGCTAAAAGAGGTCCTCCTCCAGGAGCACACATCTCCAAATTTCACACCCTATATAGAGATGAGAGCAATGAGAATGTAATCTCCCCATAAGTGGCATAGATTCATAGAATGGTTTGGGTTGGAAGGGACATTCTAGACCATCAAGTTCCAATCCCCTGCCATGGGTAGGAACACCTCCCACTAGATCAGGTTGCTCAAGGCCTCATTCAAGTTGGCCTTGAACAGCTCTGAGGAGGGGGCAATTCTGTCATTCCATTGAAGAAGGTATTGACACAGTGATTCTGTTCATTTGCTCAACATCCATTTGAACTTCTTTGGGATATCCTGCCTGATGTCCACCTATGAGTACAGAGTGGCACATTCTTTACAGTGAGGGTGGAGAGACACTGGAACAGGTTCCCAGGGAGGTTGTGGATGCCCCATCCCTGGAGGTGTCCAAGGCCACATCAGATGAGGCTTTGAGCAAGCTGGTATAGTGGAAAGTGTCCCTGCCCATGGCAGGGAGGTTTGAACTAGATGATCTTGAAGGTCCCTTCCAATCTAAACCATTTTATGAATCTATGAATCTATGAGTATCTCCTGTAGGCTCTTTGCCAGTTGTGTCAGCCTCTTTTAAATGTCTCAGAACATTGCAGCTGGCACTAGACACCTTTGTTGATGAAGCAGAATCAAACTTTCCACTTCAGCAAATCATTTTGCTGTTGGACTGAGATTAATATTTAATGTTAAGCACAGCTTTAGAGTGCTTCTGGCTGAATTCTACTCATAAAAAAACATTAATTTGTCCTCATATAGCATACCTGGAATCATAGCATGTATTTGGTTGGAAAGACCTTGAAGACAGTGTCCTGTGATAGGACAAGGGGCAATGGGTACAAGCTGGAACACAGGAAAGACCTTGAAGACAGTGTCCTGTGATAGGACAAGGGGCAATGGGTACAAGATAGAACACAGGAAGTTCCACCTCAACATGAGGAAAAACTTTACTGTAAGGGTGCTGGAGCTCTGGAGCAGGCTGCCTAGAGAGATTGTAGAGTCTCCTTCTCTGGAGACTTTCAGAACCCATCTGGATGTGTTCCTATGTGACCTACCCTAGGTGATCCTGCCTAAGCATTGAGGGTGGACTTGATGGTCTCTGGAGATCTCTTCCAACCCTTACCATTCCATGAGTCTGCTATCAACCAGTCCAAACATTCTGTAACTCTACTAAGTCTGATAAAGCACATCCCTTAGCACCATGTCAGCAGCTTTGAAATACCTCCAGGGATGGTGACTCCACTATCTCCATGGACAGCCTGTTCCAGTCTTTTTTATTTTGAACCCTTTAAGTGAAGACATTTCTTCTAATATCCAACCTAAACCTGCCCCTGACACAACTGCAGGCCATTTCCTCTTGTCCTATCGCTTCTTACTAAGGAGAAGGGACCAACCCCCACCTGGCTCCAACCACTTTTCACGGAGTTGCAAAGAGCGAGAAGGTATCCCCTCAAACTTCTCTTCTCCAGATTAAAGATTCATTGACTCTGGTTTCAGAAATTCTCTCATTTCCTGCAGGTCTATATTGCTATTTTTTAATTATTTTTTATTACATCAGTGGCTTTTCTGCCCTGGGTATTGGAGCACAGTTGTTGTGCTAGCAAAAGGAAAGCAAATTCTTCAATATCTTTCATTCACTCTCTGTCTTCAAAGAACTCTTTCTTCCTATGCTGCTGCTGATCTCATTTTATAATGGGGAAAAATTCAATAGTCTTCAGCAAGGATGGTGGGATGCAGCCTTGGGATTTCTAACTCTGCTAATGTAGCCTTGTAAAGGTCTACACTTGAAGAGCAAGATGAAATAGCTGGTCTCCTGCTGACCTCAGAATATTGGATTTACAGCAGCTTTCTCTGGCCAGCCCTGATGAGTCAGAAACACAGGAGAAAAATGGAAATAAAAATCAAATTTAAAAAGAGGAAGAAACATTTCCCAGGGAGGTGGTGGAGTCACCATCCCTGCAGGGTCTTCAAGAAACATGTGGATGTGACACTTGGGACCTGGTTCAAAGGCCATGGTGGTGTTAGGCTGAGAATTGGGCTCAAATGATCTTAGAGGTCTTTTCCAACCAGAGCAATTCTATGATTCTATTATTTCCTCTGCATACAATTTACAAAACCCTGCATGTTTAGTCTCTCCCCAGGTAGCCAGGCCTTACAGAAAGAGCATTTTTGTTAATCTAAAATCATGTCATTTTAGATGGGCACTGTCTAGATCTAGAATCTCTAGGCTTTAGGTGGGAATACTGAAGCTTAAAAATGAAAGTTACATTACAGCATGACCAAGTGAACGTGCACTTTCACAGTATCACAGAGTGCCAGGTTGGAAAGGGGACTCAGGGATCCTCAGTTCCAACCTTTCAGGGCCATAATCTAGTTGACAAGCTGGATCTTCAAACTGATCAATGGCATCCACTGCTTCCCTTGGGAGATGATTCCACTGTCCAACTGTTCACATGGGAAAGCATTTTCTTCTGGAGTCTAAGGGGAATCTCCCCAGCAGTAACTTGTACCCACCATCCCTTGGCTTTTCCGTGGGACTCCTTGTAAAAAGGCAATTTCCATCCTCCTGGTAGCTACCCTTTATGTACTGGTCAATGGTGAGAAGGTCTCCCCCAAGCCTTCTCTTCTGCAGGCCAGGGAGGTGGTGAACTCCTCATTCCTGGGGCTATTTAAGAGTTGTGTAGATGTGGTGCTCGGGGATATGGTTTAGTCAAGGATTTGTTTGGCTCATGATTGGACTTCATGATCATAAAGGTCTTTTCCAATGTGATTCCCTGTGATTTTGTGTTCAAACTGAGGACCTCTTGATAATAAAGTAGCACCTGGTTTTTTGTTTTGTTTTGGGGTGTTTTTTTTAGTCATCCCATACTGACATTTGATAAAATCAATGTCATTAACATTGCCACATTTAAAGTAACACAGCTGACTGTAGCTCTTTAGGTGTTTTTTTCAAAGAAGCAAGAAAAACATCAAATCTTTGGTGGTTGCAACGGAGGGGATATTTTTCCCCCTGTTTTCCCCTTGTGATATGTTTTGTAACACAGGAAATTGTTTGTTTTCACTGTTAAATAGTAAACACAACAGAATGTAACTTAATGTTTACATAAAACATCAGATGCTCTTCTAGAGCAGGCTGGATCAGATGACAGTTTATTCCATACATTACCTGATGGGTCATAAATGTCACAGCATGAATGAGTATCCACTGGAAGTTCAGAGGACAGCAATCTTCATAGAATCATAGAATAGCTGGGGTTGGAAGGGACCTCTGAAGGTCATAAGCCCCAGCTGGAGAAGGCTGTAACAGGTAATCATAGATCATATTGAAGATTGGTAGAACATTATCTGTATTTTGCAGATTCATACAATGGATCAGATTGGAAGGGACCATCATCCTGTCTAACCCCCTGTAGTCAGCAGGGACACCTCCAGCTAGAGCAGATTGACCTTGAATGTATCCAGGGATGGGGCCCCAACCACATCCCTGGGAACCTGTTCCAGTGTTCCACCACCCTCATAGTAAAGAACATCCTCCTGATGTCCAACCTAAATTTACCCTGCTCTAGCTTCAAACCATCACTCTTTATCCTATCACCACAAGCCCTTGTAAACAGTCCCTCCTCAGCCTTCCTGTAACTGCCCTTCAGATACTGAAATGCAACTAGAAGGTCTCCCCAGAGCCTTCTCTTTTCCAGGCCAAACAGCCCAAATTTTCTCAGCCTGTCTTTGTAGGAGAGACCTCTGATTGTCTTTGCGGTCCTCCAGACCCTCCCCATCAGGTCCATGTCCTTCTTGTTTTGGAGGCTCCAGAGCCGGACACAGTACTCCCAGTGATATCTCACCATAGCAGAGCAGAGGAGGAGAATTCCCTGGACACAATTCTTTTGATGCAACCCAGGATGCCATTTGCCTTCTGAGCTACAAGTGCATTTGCTGGCTCATCTCCAGCTCACCCACCAGCACTCTCAAATCCTTTTCTGTGAGGCTGCTCTCAATCTCATCATCCTCCAGCCTGGATTAATATTGAGGATTGCCTCAACCTCAGTCTAGAACCTTCTCCTTTGCCTTATTTTATCTCTTGAGTTTCCTCATTGAATCTCATGATATACAATAGCAGCATGACCAAGAAAAACTGCATTACAATTACTATTCATTGGATCACATGAAATCAGACCCAGAAATCCTTTGAAAACCAGTAAGTCCATATGAAGGTACTGTGTCTTTGAACAAAAGTAGAGACCTACGAAATTTTGTCTACCATAAATCCATCAGTGGAGCATTTTCTTTGCCTGTAATTATTCAGGATGTACTTTTGTAATAAAGACATGTTTTCATAGATTCACAGAATGGTTTAGATTTGAAAGAACCTTCAAGATCATCTACTTTCAGCTCTCCTGCCATGGCCAGAGACACCTTCCACTAGAGCAGCTTGCTCAAGGCCCTTTCCAACCTAGCCTTGAACACCTCCAGCCAGGGGGCATCCACAACCTCTCTGGGCAACCTGTTCCAGTGTCTCACCACTCTCACTGTAAAGGTTTTTTCCCTAATATGTAGTCAACCATTTTCCCTTTGTTCTCTGATTTGTAGTTTTCATTTTGGTGTATTTGCAATGTCCTGAGATCTCGCTGTTCAAGATGCAAGCAGATACCTCAGAGGAATAATAAACTGAAACACAGTTGGCATCAACACATTTGGTGCTGACACCCAAATGAGTGGTGTGTGGGCAGCAAA
Source organism: Melanerpes formicivorus (assembly GCF_026170545.1). Taxonomy (NCBI): domain Eukaryota; kingdom Metazoa; phylum Chordata; class Aves; order Piciformes; family Picidae; genus Melanerpes; species Melanerpes formicivorus. Next base: position 177,857 of record NW_027142550.1, on the reverse strand, counting down.
TTAAACACCAGCTTGCAAAGCAAAATGGTAGCATAACAGAGCAGGGAGGTGATCATCTCTCTCCATATGGCTCAGCTGAGACGACACATGCAACCCACAATGGAGGATCTCTCTGGGTGTTTCAAGACCAGGGTGATACTGCCTAATTGAATCTCTGTTCGCAGACTAATTCCTTTATATTATTTAAGGTTGTTTGGAAATTTCCAGGAGATAAACCTACATTTCTGGCAGCAATATTCCATAATATTACAGAATCACAAAAATGTGGAGGTTGGAAGATATCTTTGGAGATTGTCAAGAGAAACTCCGGGGCTGCTTGTCCTTGATATCAATGATCTGGATGGGGGGATTGAGGCACCATCTGTAAGTTTGCAGATGATACTAAATTAGATGTGCTGGAAGGTAAACAGGCTCTGCAGAGGAACATGTCCAGGATGGATCTATGGTCTGAGGTCAGCTATATGAGGTTAAACACCACCAATTACTGAGTTCTGCGCTTGGGTCACAATAGTCCCATGAATGGTCCAGGCCTGGGGTAGAACAAGTGGAAACTACCTAGCAAAAAAAACACCTGGGAGTGCTGGTTGACAGCACCTGAATATGAGCCAATGTGTGTGCCCAGGTGGCTGAGAAGGCCACCAGCATCCTGGCCTGGATCAGCAATAGTGTTGAAGTAGGGAAGAGATTGACTCTGTATACTGGGAACTGGTCAGGCCACACCTTGAGTCCTGGGTTCAATTTTTGGGCTCTCAGTACAAGAAAAACATTGAGGGGTTGGAGCATATCCAGAGAAGGACAAGGAATCTGGTGAAGTGTCTGGAGAGCAAATCTGGTGAGAAGCAGCTGAGTGACCTAGGGTTGTCAAGTCTGGAGAAGGGGATGCTGAGGGAAGACTTCACTGCTTTCTAATCCTCCCTGAAAGGAGGTTGGAGTGAAGTGGGGGTTAGCCTCTCTCCCTTGTATCAGGTGACAGAGCAAGAGGAAATGTTCTGAAATTGTGCCAGGGGAGGTTTAGGTTGGATGTTAAGAAAAATTTCCTTCAAGAGTGGTCAGGCATTGGAACAGGTTGCCCAGGGAGGTGGTGGAGTCACCATCCCTGGAGGTGTTTAAAAAACATGTGGACATGGTAACTGGGGCCATAGTGGTGTTGGGTTGATGGTTGGACTCAATGATCTTAGATGTCTTTTCCAACCCAAACAATTCTATGCTTCTATAAAATGTCATAGAAATTAATGTCAGCTCCCAGTGAATCCATATGAAAATTAATATATTTTAACTCCCCAAGAAGACATCCTCTTTTAGATATTATAGAGTATCTATGCAACAGGTCATCTTGAGTGCAATAACACAGCACTTACAGGATGGCCAGGGACCAGGCCCAGCCAGCATGGATTTAGGAAGGGCAGGTCCTGCCTGACCAACCTGATCTCCTTCTATGATCAGGTGACTGCCTGGTGGATGTGGGAAGGCCTGTGCATGTAGTCTACCTGGACTTCAGCAAGGCCTTTGACACCATCCCCCACAGCAAACTGCTGGACAAGCTGTCAGCCCATGGCTTGGACAGCAGCACTCTGAGCTGGGTTATGAACTAGCTGGAGGGCCGAGCCCAGAGAGTGGTGGTGAATGGTGCCACATCCAGCTGGCGGCCAGTCAGTAGTGGTGTGCCCCAAGGATCAGTGCTGGGCCCCATCCTCTTTAACATCTTTATTGATGATCTGGATGAGGGCATTGAGTCCATCATCAGTAAATTTGCAGATGACACCAAGCTGGGGGCAGGAGTTGATCTGCTGGAGGGTAGAGAGGCTCTGCAGAGAGACCTCGACAGGCTGGACAGATGGGCAGAATCCAACGGCATGAGATTGAACACATCCAAGTGCCGGGTTCTGCACATTGGCCACAACAACCCCATGCAGAGCTACAGGCTGGGGTCAGAGTGGCTGGAGAGCAGCCAGGCAGAAAGGGACCTGGGGGTACTGTTTGACAGCTGGCTGAACATGAGCCAGCAGCGTACCCAGGTGGCCAAGAAGGCCAGTGGCATCCTGGCCTGCATCAGGAATAGTGTAGCCAGCAGGAGCAGGGAAGTCATTCTGCCCCTGTACTCAGCACTGGATAGGCCATACCTTGAGTCCTGCACCCAGTTCTGGGCCCCTCAATTTAGGAAAGATGTTGAGTTGCTGGAATGTGTCCAGAGAAGGGCAACAAAGGTGGTGAGGGGTTTGGAACACAAGCCCTATGAGGAGAGGCTGAGGGAGCTGGGGTTGCTTAGCCTGGAGAAGAGGAGGCTCAGGGGAGACCTTATTGCTGTCTACAACTACCTGAAGGGAGGTTGTAGCCAGGTGGGGCTTGGTCTCTTCTCCCAGGCAATCAGCAACAGAACAAGAAGACGCAGTCTCAAGCTGCTCCAAGGGAGCTTTAGGCTGGATGTTAGGAAGAAGTTCTTCATAGAAAGAGTGATTGGCCATTGGAATGGGCTGCCCAGGGAGGTGGTGGAGTCACCATCACTGGAGGTATTTAGGAAGAGACTGGATGAGGCACTTGGTTCCATGGTTTGGTTGATTGGATAGTGTTGGGTGATAGGTTGGACTTGCTGATCTCAAAGGTCTTTTCCAACCTGGTTAACTCTATTCTATTCTATTCTATTACCTAGAAATAACTCTATTCTGAGATGTAGGCATGTACCAAACCACACCACAAGAAGACAGAAGTACCTGCTGTTTAGTCATTTTCATTCCAAGTGAAAACAGAAGTAGTTACCATCAAGCTTGTCTCCAGGAATTTATGGAGCTGACACTAAAGCTTATCCCCCCAAAAAAAATCACAAGGATAAATATTTGTGAAATAATGCAGGCCCGGGGTTAAAGGTGTGATTGGTGATGAGAAGAACTGGCATTGGGTAGCTGTCTTCCTTTTCACAGTCTGGTTATTTAATTATTGTATTTTAATGCCTTTTGAGATGTTGACATGTTCTAACAGCTGAAAATATGCATGAGAACTTCATAATAATTGGACATCTTGTCATTAGTTAATTACTGACAGAATGACAACTGCAGGTGAGAGTGATCCGTTACGGGCAGGGCTGGTGCCAGGGCTCCAAACAGGTTCAGGCCTATGGGAGGAAATTCCAACAGCCTGGGTGAATGCTGTTCACAAACCAAAAAAAGTGAATACCTGTGGGGGAAAGTACTTTGGAGATGGTTTTGTTTGTTTCACTGGTTTGGTAAGTTTTAGTGTTGTTGGATTTGGGGTTGTTTCTCTGATTGTTATACCTCTGTTTGGGTTGGGTTTGGTTGGGATTGGTTTTTGTTCGGGTTGGGGTGGTTTTGGTTTGACTTAGGTTTCAGTTTGGTTTGGTTTCAGTTTGATTGGGTGTGAGTTTACTTTGGTTTAGGTTGGTTTGGGTTTGGGTTTTCATTTGGTTTGGTTTAAGTTTGGTTTTCATTTGGTTTTCTTTTGCTTTGGGTATGGTTTTGCTTTGATTTGGTTTTAGTTTTGCTTTGATTTGGTTGTAGCTTGGGTCAGATTTAGTTTTGCTTTGGCTTTGATTTGGGTTTGGGTTGGATTTAGTCTTGGTTTGAGTTTGTTTTAGTATGATTTGGTTTGGGTTTTGTTTGGTTTCTATTTGATTTAGGTTTCATTTGGATTTGGTTTGCTTTGGTGGTGGGGGAGGGTTGGGGTTTGGTTTTTGCTTTGTTTGTTTTTCTTAAAGAGAACAGATCTTCAGTGAATTCATATTTTTAAGTTGGAGGGAAGGGAGAAAAGTTGGCCATTGGAATGGGCTGCCCAGGGAGGTGATGGAGTCACCATCACTGGAGGTGTTTAGGAAGAGACTGGATGGGGTGCTTGGTGCCATGGTTTACTTGATTAGATGGTGTTGGGTGATAGGTTGGACTTGATGATCTTAAAGATCTCTTCCAACCTGGTTAATTCTCTATTCTATTCTATTCTATTCTACTCTACTCTACTCTACTCTATTCATTGTTGAACCTCTAGAAAAACAAATGTTACCCAATGTTATCAGTAAACAGCATCCACTTTTCAGATGCAAACTAGGATTCCATATGAGGAGTATTTATTGTGTGGGAAATGGTGGTCTACTAACAGCACTGACATCCTAATGAATCATAGAATGGTTTGCTTTGGAAGGGACCTTAAAGATCACATTATCACAGTAACACCAAAGTTGGAAAAGACCTCAAGGATCATCAAGTCCAACCTGTCACCCAAGACCTCATGACTACTAAACCATGGCACCAAGTGCCACATCCAATCCCCTCTTGAACACCTCCAGGGACGATGACTCCACCACCTCCCTGGGCAGTCCATTCCAATGGCTAACAACTCTCTCTGTGAAGAACTTTCTCCTCACCTCCAGCCTAAACTTCCCTTGGCACAGCTTGAGACTGTGTCCTCTTGTTCTGGTGCTGGTTGCTAGAGAGAAGAGACCAACCCCTTCCTGGCTACAGCCTCCCTTCAGGTAGTTGTAGAGAGCAATGAGATCTCTCCTGAGCCTCCTCTTCTCCAGGCTAAACAATCCCAGCTCTCTTCTTGTCTGGTTCCAACTTTCCCATGATAAGTTGTGACACCTTCCACTAGACCACCTTGCTGAAGACCTTGTCCAGCCTGGCCTTGAGCACCTCCAGGGATGGAGCGCATCCGGTGTATGTTTGCCTGGGTGCGTTTGTGTTTATATACCTAAACCAACCACGTTTTAATTGCTTCATTTTCCTCGGGACGCGTAAAACTCGTGCAGAATTTCAGTTGCAGTTTGCACGCTGATGAAAAGAACCATTCATGCATCATGCATAATTTAAGCTGCTAAGGCATGAAGCATCTGTTCAACGTGGTTAGGATTGCCTCCTGTCCTCCGCACGTGCATCTCTCACTGGCAGAGCCGCAGAATATTGAGATAAATTGATGTTTCTTTAAGAAAATGAGCAAGTGCTGGGGTTTATTATGTTCTTTATCAATTTTAGAAAGGCATAATGAGTTTGGCTTAAGGTCTGCTTTTTTAGAAAATAGAAGAACAAAAAAATTCTTGCCTTTTTTTTTTATTTTATTTTATTTTATTATTATTATTTTAACAGTCCTCTGCACGATCCAACTGCCACAGTACGCCCATAAATAAAACATGGCCATAAATAGTGCATGAGGAAGATACTTCCAGATAAACATGTGAATACAATAAGAGCATTCTGATTTTTAAAAATCCTTCTCGTTGCATTTTATTTCATGGCAAAGTAGTGTTTGGTTTGGGGTTGGCTTGGGGTTTTCTTTGGTTACACACAAGACTCTTCTCAGCTATCTGGCTTTTGTTTGGGTGATTTTTTTATTAATGAAACCAAAAGGTTTAAAAAATGTAGCTGTGGAATCATGGAATCATAGGATCAGTCAGGGTTGGAAGGGATCACAAGGATCATCTAGTTCCAACCCCACCTGCCATGGGCAGGGACACCTCACACTAGATCAGGCTGGCCAGAGCCTCATCCAGCCTGCCTTAATCACCTCCAGGGATGGGGCCTCAACCACCTCCCTGGACAACCCATTCCAGGGCTTCACCACTCTCACGGTGAAGAACTTCTTTCTCACATCCAGCCTGAATCTCCCCACCTCCAGCTTCATTCCATTCCCCATAGTCCTATCACTACCTGAGATCCTGAGAAGTCCCTCCCCAGCCTTCTTGCAGGCCCCCTTCAGTTACTGGAAGGCCACAATTAGGTCACCTTGGAGCCTTCTCTTCTGCAGACTGAACAGCCCCAACTCCTTCAGTCTGTCCTCATAGGAGAGGTGCTCCAGCCCTCTGATCATCCTCGTGGCCCTTCTCTGGACACGTTCCAGCACGTCCATGTCCCTCTTGTAATAGAGGCTCCAGAACTGGAGGCAGTACTCCAGGTGGGGTCTCACCAGAGCTGAGTAGAGGGGCAGGATCACCTCCCTTGACCTGCTAGCCACACTTCTCTTGATGAAGCCCAGGATCTGATTGGCTTTGTGGGCTGCAAGTGCACATTGAGAGCTCATGTTGAGCTTCTTGTCCACCAGCACCCCCAAGTCCCTCTCCTCAGGGCTGCTTTCCAGCCAGTCTGTGGAAGAGATGAAATAATATTGAGAATATCTAATAATCTAATAATATTGAGAATATCTAATTCCATGCTTCCCTCCCACTTTTACAGTCAGTTATGCCTGCATATTACATGGAGAACATCAGTGAGGTAACAGGTTGCCCAGAGAGGCTGTGGATGTCCCCTCAGCAGAGTTTTTCAAGACCAGGTTGATGAGGCATTGAGCAACCTGCTGTACTGTGTGGTGTCCCTGCCCATGGCAGAGGGGTTGGAACTAGATGATCTTGAAGGTCCCTGCTGAACCAAACCATTCTATGCTTCTATGATATATGAAGGCTTGCAGTGGTACAGGTCACAGTTAAGAAGGAAGAAGACAGAATCCCAGCATGTATCAGGTTGGACAGTACTGTCAAAGATCATCTTGCTCAACCCCCCTCCAGTCAGCAGGGGCATCTCCAACTAGGGCAGGTTGGCTAGGGCCCCGTCAAGTTTGACCTTTAAAATATCCAGAGATGGGGCCTCAACCCCATCATTGGGTGACCTGTTCCACTATTTCACCATCCTCATTGTGAAGAACTTCCTCCTAATGTCCAACTGCAATTTACCCTGCTCTAGTTTCAAACCACTGCTCTTCATCCTATCACTGCAAGCCCTTCTAAACAGCCCCTTCCCAGCCTTCCTGTAGGTTGAAATGCAGCCAGAAGGTATTCCTGGAGCTTTCTTTTCTCCAGGCTGAACAGCCCCAGTACTTTCAGTGTGTCCTTTTAGGAGAGGTGCTCCAGCCCTCTGATCATCTCAGTGACCTTTTCTGGGCCTGCTTTCAGGCTGGAGAAGCAGGAGAGCTCATGCTCAGTGACTGCCAGCACAGCCTACTGACAGAAAGTGGATGCTACAATCCTGCATGAGTCTGCAAATCCTCACAGAGTGTCTGAAGCAGGGATTATGGAAATAGGTTCTGCTTGGAGTGCACTCAGCAAGATAAGCCAATGGGACCGTGGATGTGCTGATAAATCTTGACGGATTTTCCTAGGAATCCTTGCAGAAGGTTGGTAATGCAGAGTGCTTAACATCAATCTTGTTGTTTTTACAGGGTAAGCTTGCAATATTTCCTTTAATAATTTTAATGTGACTTTTAAGAAGGTTGAATCCAATTAAAAAGCTTGTATTTAATGGTGTGCCTTCACTCCACGTCTTTCTCTCCTATTAAGTAAAAGAAATAGAACTGGAAATGTTCTTTAGTAACTGAAGGAATCAATAAATTGCACTGAGTGTGGTGCATTCCCAGGAGGTAACAGAGAAGCTTGAAACTGCACCTCATGGGTGATGAAGGCCTTTTAGAGAACATGTCCTATGAGGACACAGTCTCAAACTGCACCAGGAGAAGTTTAGGCTGGAGGTGAGGAGAAAGTTCCTCACAGAGAGAGTTGTTAGCCATTGGAATGTGCTGCCCAGGGAGGTGGTGGAGTCACCATCCATGGAGGTGTTCAAGAGGGGATTGGATGTGGCACTTGGTGCCATGGTTTAGTCATGAGGTCTGTGGTGACAGGTTGGACTTGATGATCTTTGAGGTCTTTTCCGAACTTATTGATTCTATGATTCTATGAGGAGCAGCTGAAGGAGCTGGGGTTGTCTGGCCTGGAGAGGAGAAGGCTGAAGGGAGACCTCATCACCCTCTACAACTCTTTGAATATAAAGGTTAGAGCCATGTGTGGCTCGATCTCTTCTCCTTAGGAGCAAGTGATAGGAAAAGAGGAAATTCCCTCAAGTTGCACCAGGGGAAGTTTGGGTTGAACATTATGTGACCGTTTGAGGCTGTCCCCTTAAGAAAGGGAATATTCTTCCCTGAATGTGTTCTCAAATACTGGAATAGACTGTCCAGGAAGGTGGTGGAATCCCCCTTTCTGGAGGTGTTCAAAGTGGCAGAGGTGTTGTGCTGAGGCACCTGGTTTATCACCAGCCTTGGTAACATTGGAAAATTGTTTGCACTCAGGGATCTTAAAGTGTTTTCTAACCAAAATGCTTCTATGATTTTCTTATTTAGAGTCATAAATATTCTACATAGAGTAGAGTAGAGTAGAGTAGAGTAGAGTAGAGTAGAGTAGAGTAGAGTAGAATAGAATAGAATAGAATAGAATAGAATAGCTGCCTTGTCCATATAAGAATCATATCTGTATTGTTGGACGATGCAAAAAAAGGCACAAAAGTAAAACAAATTAACTGTGGGCATCTTGACAATCAGAGATTAGTTCCACAGAAAAAAATGAAGTAAAACAAAGCTACAGGCATGGGAAGGAAAGTTCAGCAGAGGAAGGTAGGCAAGCCTCGGTCCTGAGGTCCTCAGAAATGAGTGAAAATTGCTGATCTGTTTCTGGCAATAGGGCCCTGAATTCTGCAATCATAGTTTCAGAGAATTATAGAATCATAGAATCACAGAATGCTTTGGGTTGGAAAGGACATTCAAGATCATCTAGTTCCAATCCCTGTCTGCCATGGACAGGGACACCTCCAGCTAGACCAGCTTGCTCCAGACCTCATCCAACCTGGCTTTGAACACCTCCAGGGAGGGGGCATCCACAACCTTCCTGGGCAACCTGCTCCCGTGTTTGGAATATGGGGATTTTGTTCTACTCTCTGCTTGCTTGTTTCTGTTCTCTCCCTTTGCCAAGCCTGCTTTGTCTGCTCCTTCTCCTCATGAATCATACATCGAGCAGGGGCAGCAATTTGCAGGGAGAATGTCACAGTCTGTAAATATTTGTTTTATCAACAAAGTCGATGAGTGTAGCAATGTCAGCCCAACATTCATTCTGTTGAGGAGCACACTTTTGAAGCTCTGTGCCATATGTTCCCTTCCATTAAAGAGACAGGGAAATTCCACCAATCCAATGCAAATCAGGGCAGGCTGGAATCATATTAATCCTGCAAAAGGTTGAGAAGCGACTGACTTGAGTCTTTTGTGTGCCTACTAGTGTTTATCCCATGGTGATATCACCTGGTAGCTTCTCTAAAGAGGAAAATGTGAATAGCTGGAGAAGGAAAAAGGCAGAAAACTTCACTTGGGAGGCTGGAATCTGTTGTGGTACCTTCACTGCCAGCATTGGAAAGACAGGGATGGATATTAGGGAGAAATTCTTTGCAGTTCAGGGTGATGAGACACTGGAACAGATTGCCCAGGGAGATTGTGGATGCCCCCTCCCTGAAGGTGTTCAAAGCCAGGTTGGGTGAGCTGGTCTAGTGTAGGGTTTCTGGGCTCATGGCAAAGGGGTTGGAGCTAGCTGATGTTTAAGGTCCCTTCCAACCCAAACCATTCTGTGAATCTCTGGGTAGAAATTCAGAGCTTTTTCACAGGGTGAACCAAACACCACCAGAATTTCTTTTGTTTATTTTCTTGCAACTCATTCTTTGAGTATTTTTCCTGCTATAGGATCCTTCAGCTGTTGGCCTTCAACTCTTTCAGAGCAAAGATCAATGGAATTCCTAGAAGATTCACTGCAGGAATTCTTAGTCTGAACTCAAATAACACAAAACTGCAATTTCCTTTCTGTCTTGAAGGCAAAGGTCAATGGGATGACATTTAACAAGGCCAGCTGCTGAGTCCTGCACTTGGATCACAACAACCCTGAATGCTCCAGACCTGGGGCAGAGTGTCTGGAAACTGCCTAGCAGAAAAGGACCTGGAGGTGCTGGTTGACAGCTGGCTGAACACAGAATCATAGAATCAGTCAGAGTTGGAAGGGACCACAAGGATCATCTAGTTCCAACCTCTGCCTGGGCAGGGACACCTCACACTAAATCAGGCTGGCCAGAGCCTTATCCAGCCTGGTCTTAAACACCTCCAGGAATGGGGCCTCAACCACCTCTCTGGACAACCCATTCCAGGGCTCCACCACTCCCACCGTGAAGAACTTCTTCCTCCCAGTGTGACCAAGAAAGATTCCAGCATCCTGGCCTAGATCAGCAATAGTGTGGCCAGCAGAAGTAGGGAAGTGTTTGTATCCCTGGCTTAGCACTGGTGAGGCCACATCTCATGGCCTCAGTTTTGGTCCCCTCACTACAAGACATTGAGGTACTGGAAGGCAATCTGTTCCAGTGCCTCACTACCCAATGGAGAAGAATTTCTTCCTCATGTTTCATCTCAATCCAGCATCTTCCAGGTTGAAGTCTTTACCCCTCTTCCTGGCACCACATGCCTTTGTCTAAAGCCTCTCTGCAGCTCTCCTGGAGGCCCCGTTCAAATAGTGGAGATATTCTGATTATTTTTGTTTATGTACATTTGAGGTTCTTCACCATGAGAGTGGTGAAACCCTGGAATGGGTTGTCCAGGGAGGTGGTCGAGGCCCCGTCCCTGGGAGTGTTTAAGAGCAGGCTGGATGAGGCTCTGTCCAGCCTGATCTAGTGTGGGGTGTCCCTGCCCATGGCAGGGGGGTTAGAACTAGATGATCCTTGTGGTCCTTTCCAACCCTGAATGAAACTATGAAACTATGAAACTTTCTGGAGGACTATGAAGCAGTCACCTGAGTTGACTATAAAGAGCTCTCTTGAGTCCATAATCAGTAAAGGCACCAATTGATTGTTCAGTTCATTCTTGTTATGCAAATTGCTCATCAGAATCACAAATGATTGAGGGATAACACAGTTCTGATGCTAATTTATCCTTTTGTATTTACTCTCTTATGTTTTCCAAGTTCATGTAATTACAAATAATAATAATAATAATAATTTGGTCTCTTCTCTCAAGCAACCAGCACCAGAACAAGAGGACAGAGTGTCAAGCTGTGCCAGGGGAAGTTTAGGCTCGGGGTGAGGGGAAGGTTCTTCACTGAGAGAGTCGTTAGCCATTGGAATGTGCTGCCCAGGGAGGTGGTGGAGTCACCATCCCTGGAGGTGTTCAAGAGGGGATTGGAGGTGGCACTTGGTGCCATGGTTTAGTAGTCATGAGGTCTGTGGTGACAGGTTGGACTTGATGATCTTTGAGGTCTCTTCCAACCTTGGTGATTCTGTGAATAAAAATAATACCAGTTTCACTTGTTAACTAAAAACCAAACATTAGCTGAACCAGGAAGACACTGAAATATCCCCAAACATCTAACTGGGACTAAAAATTACAGCAGGTTCATTTCTCAGAATCTGAGGGTTTGGTTTTTTTGTTTTTAAGAAGAACATGATCTAAGCAGATTTTTATTATTCAGGGAACCTGAAGGAAAATAATTAAACTCTGCCCATATTTCTTAGCAAGAGCTTTAATGAGTCTCAATCTCTCCTTTTCTATAGGCATCTCCTGGACATTCTGATTTATGGAAAAATATTAGAGAATTCAGTAATGAGATTTTTCTGCTGGTGGAAAAATAACTGAGCCAATTCGTATCCTGATACAGTCAGAGCCCAAAACAAAATCTGCACTTTTTAATCAGTTATTTCAGCAAAAAAAAATTATTGTTTTATGCACTGTTTGCAAATAGAGCATTGAAGGAAAGGAGTGGAGGAGAGAAAACACTTTGGTGGAAAAGCGCAGGGATGCAAATAGAGAAACTGGAGAGGAAATTAGCTGCTAATGGCTTGAAACTGGGGAAACACATACACACCAAAAGAGTAAAAACAGGGAAACAAAGAAAGTAGGGAGACTGGGGCTGCATCAAAAGAAGTGTGACCAGCAGGATGAGGGAGGTGATTCTGGTGAGATCCCACCTGGAGTCCTGCATCCACTTCTGGTGCCTCCAACACAAGAGGGACATGGAGCAGGGGCAGAGGAGGCCACAAAGGTAATCAGAGGACTGGAACATCTTCCCTGTGAGGACCGATTAAGAGTTTGGGCTGTTCAGCCTGGAGAAGAGAAGGCTCCAGGGAGATCTTCTAGTGGCCTTCCAATACCTGAAGGAGATCTACAAGAAAGTTGGAAAGGGACTTTTTCACTAGGACTTGTAGTGATAGAATGAGGGGCAATGGCTTTGGGCTAGAAGAGGCAAGATTTAGATTTATTAGGAAGAAATTCTTTAGAGTGAGAGTGGTGAGACTGGAACAGGTTGTCCAGGGAGACTGTAGATGTCCTCTCCCTGGAGGTTCTCAAGGACAAAGACAAGGCCAAGTTGGATGGGACCTTGAGGAAGCTGGCCTAGTGGGAAGTGTCCCTGCCCATGACAGAGGAATCAGAACTAGATGATCTTGAAGGTCTCTTCCAAATGAAACCATTCTATGCTCCAGTTCCCTCAGCATCTTTGTAGCCTCCACTGGACTCTCTCCAGTAGCTCCCTGTCTCTCATACACTGGGGAGCCAGGGCATGGGGATTGGACTCAATGATCTCTTGAGGTCCCTTCCAACCTCTAAGGTACTGTGATACTGTACTATGATACTGTGAACTAGAGCTGGTACTTACGATTCAAACTCACTAGAGAAGAGGGGGAGGAGAACCTCCTTCAACCTGCTGGCTACAGTCTTCTCCACAGAATCACAGAATATCAGAATGGTAGGTGTTTGAAGGGACCTTCAAGATCATCTAGTCCAATCCACCTGCCAAGGCAGGGTGACCTCAGAAGGTCACACAGGGATGCCCCTGGGCTAGATTTGCATAGCTCCAGAGATGGATACCCCAATACTCCACTGGTCTTCTTGACCATAAGGGCATATCTTGAGGTAGCTCACTGATCTGAGATGTGTTCCATCACTTTATTTCACACCAGTCTCAGGCTTTAGTTAGGTCTGAAGCCCAGTATTTATCATCATCTGCTTCATTTGTTAGGTCCCCATGCGGCAATACCAATTAGGATTTGATCAAAGCCATCCTTACAGTACTAATGATAATCCTTCAGCATCTATCTGGATTAGGTCTCTGTTTTATTCTACTAATGAATACCCTAGAGGGGTCCAGGCAATTTTACAGAACAAATTAACCTTAGAGCAGAGCCACTTAAAGTCTTCATTATACTGGACACCTGCAAAGTGAACTGGGCTTAAATAGAATTTGAAAGACCCTTCTAGGTCTGACTGTAAGTGTCCAGAAGACAATATGAATAAGGTGATATTTAAATTGTGGTGCTTTGAGTGTTGCTGCATTTGAGTGTGTTGGGGGTTTTTGTTTGTTTGTTTGTTTTAGCATTTTCAATAAATATTAGTTGATATTTATTTGAAATGCTAAGGTGACCAGGAAAGCCAACAGCATCCAGGCCTGGATAGAGTGGCCAGCAGAACCAGGTTATCACCCTGTACTGGGCACTGGTGAGACCACAACTTGAGTACTGAGTTCAGTTTTGAGGACCCTCAGTCCAAGGACATTGTGGTGCTGGGGCAGCTCCAGAGAAGGGCAACAAAAGTGATGAAGGATCTGGAGAACAGGTATCGTGAAGAGCAGCTGAGGGAACTGGAGCTGATTAGTCTGGAGAAGAGGACATGTTAAGGAAGTTCCACATGTTGAGGTGGAAATTCCTGTGTTCCAGTTTGTATCCATTGCCCCTTGTCCCTTCACAGAACACCACTGAAAAGAGACTGGCCCCTTCTCCTTGACGCCCACCTCTGAGATATTTATAAACACTAATGAGATCTCTTCTCAGGCTTCTCTTCTCCACAGTAAGCAGCCCCAGGTCTCTCAGCCTTTCTTCATCAGATAGATGTTCCAGTCCCTCCATCATCCTCATAGGCTCTGTTGGACTTTCTCCAGTACACCTCTGTCTCTCTTCAACGGGGGAGCCCAGACTGGACTCAATAATCCATCTGTGGTCTCACCAGGGCAGAGCAGAAGGGCAAGAGAACCTCCCTTGACCTGCTGGCCACACTCTTATTCATGCACCCAGGGATGCCATTGGCTTTCTTGGCCACCAGGGCACATTGCTGTTCTATGGGTAGCATACTGTCTGCCAGAACTCCAAGGTCCTTCTCCATGCAGCTGTTCTTCTCCTAACCTGCAGTGGTACACAGTGTTGGTTCTTTCTATGTGTGGGACTCTACACTTATTGAACATCATGAGGTTCCCCTTCCCCAACTCTCCAGCCTGTCCTGGTCCTACTGAATGTCAGCACAGCCTGACAGGGTATAAGTCACTCCTCCCAGTGTGTTAACATCAGCAAATTTGGTAAGGGTCCATTCTATCCCCTCACCCAGGTTGTTGTCATAGAATCATAGAATTGCCTTGGCTGGAAAAGACCTCTGAGACCAACCATCAAACCAACACCACCATGGCAAATAAACCATGTCCCAAATGCCATATCCACACATTTCTTGAACACCTCTGGGGGCAGTCACTCTGCCACCTCCCTTTGCAGCCTGTTCCAATGCCTGACCACTCTTGCAGGAAAGAAATTTTTCCTAAAAAACAACCTAAACCTCCTCAGGCACAATTTCAGGCCCTTTCCTCTTGTTCTATCACCTGATACTAGGGAGAAGAGACCAATTCTCAGTAGAACCAATCCATCCCTTGGCTAAAATCCAGCAGCAAATCAGAATTCTCCCCTAATCCAAACAGTTTTGTAACACACTTTAAATCATCAAATTCAGGTCCCCTACATTATTTAAATGACAAGTAACAAGGAAATTTAATCTTAAGATTATTAAGTATTTATAGTAGTGGCTGGGGGGGGGGGAGGGGGGTATCACCTAGCAACAACATGGAGTAAATCCAATAAACTGTGGCTCATCCTTTCTGTCATCAGTGATCAAATAATCAAGGCAGGAAAAGCAGAAGCCGTGATGACATTGAGAGAACCTGGATGATAAAGTGCAGGAACATTCTAGGAGACAAAAAGTGTGTTTAGATAAGGAAGCATAACCTGCAGAATAATTAGGATAAGGCAAAGCTGGACTTCAGCCACAGTCAGCTGAAAGGAAGGAAGGGATTGAAGTGACAGGGGGAGGAAAACTGGAGGAAGCAGATAAACGATTAAACATGGCAGAGATAGGGATTTGGGTAAAAGTAAATAAAATAAGATGCTGTCAAAGCACCTTTTGCTGGGCAGGCTTCTAAAAGAGAAGGGCAGAGAGATTAAAATTTTATCAGATAGCTTAAGAGATTATGGTAGTTGTACCTTAAAAACATCAAAGCTACTTTGCAGGGCCTGCTGCAATTCAGCAGGATGCAGTTGGGTCAGAAGTGATATCAGCGAGGCACTGAGGATAAATTTGAAGTTATCATGCTGGAAAAAGGAGAAAAGTTCAGGACCAGATTTACAATAAGCAAAAAAAGTGAGGAAAAAAAATAACCCCCTTGCGCCAGGGTTTTGCAGCAGATAAAAATTGCATTAGAAATGTCTGTAATTACAGTTAAGCACTTGTCATCATCTTGGAAAGGTGGCATCTACTCAGGCTCTCACTGTATGTTCACAGAGACATCTCTGCCTCTTGCATAGAATCAGAGAATGTTCAGGGTTGGAAGGGACCTTCAAGATCATCTAGTTCCAACCCCCTCTGCCGTGGGCAGGGACACCTTCTACCAGACTAGGCTGGTCAGGGTCCTGTCCAGCTTGGCTTTGAACAGTTCCAGTTGGCTCTATCCAAACTGGCCTTGAACACCTACAGCGAGAGTCATCCACTACCTCCCTAGGCAGCCTGTTCCAATTGCTGTTTCCTCCTGGCTCTGTGGTGTTAAATCCCATGTGCAGGTTTGCTAGAAACAGGGAGACCTTTCTGCCAGAGAGTATTTCACCCTGAGATACCAAGGCGCTGGAGCAGGTGCAGAGAAGAGCAACAAAACTGGTGAAGGGTCTGGTGAAGAGCAGTTGTGGGACCTGGGGTTGTTTAGTCTGGAGGAGCCTGAGGGAAGACCTCATTGTCCTCTACAACTGGGTTCACTTTAGGGGCCCTCACTCCACGAAGGACTTTGATGTTCTAGAGAAGGGCAACAGAGCTGGTGAAGGGTCTGGAGAACAGCAAGCGGAGTCAGGTTGCACTAGGGGAAGTTTAGGCTGGACATGAGAAGAAACTCCTTGACTGAAAGATTTCTCAAATACTGGGCCAGGCTGCCCAGGGAGGTTTGTGGAATCCCCATTCCTGGAGGTGTTGCAAGGTGGCAGAGATGTGGTGCAGAAGCCCATAGTTTAGCCCCAGACTTGGCAGAGTTAGAGGGTGGCTTGGACTTTATGATCTTGAAGGTCTTTTCCAACCTACATGATTTTATGCTTCTATAGCTTACAAAAATGGAAACCCCTTGTAATCATGGTACAAAAAAGGTGATGGGGAGCCCAGGGCAGGAGTGAAAGGTTGCCATGTATCAAATCTGAAAAGCAGCCTAGGAGGTCTGAGCAGACCTACCTAAAATCCATGCAATGACACCTAGTAAAGTGTAACAAGCCTTCCATCATATGAATGATGCCCTAATTCCTAGGTTGGATTAGCTGCTTGACCCATCACAGGGAAGTTCTGCTCCAGCCCCCTACCCTTGGTTACTTTGAGGAGTGTCTGATTTTCTATCTTTTCATCCCATTCACACATTTTTCTCTCACACAATGATTACTTGGGCTTTCAGGGGAAAGCGAATTTTATCCTGTCAGGAATAATGTATTGATGAAAAGACTCTGCTCTGCTCACAGCTGATTCTGCTCTCCTTTTGTCTCTCTATTGTGTGCATCTATGCTTAAATTACTCTTTAATTGATGTAGCCCTGGTGTCTTTCATTAAAAAAAAAAAAAAAAAAAGAAAGAAAAATGCCTGAAGTTGTGTGAGAGAGACTGGATCCTGAGAGCCTGGGGATGGAAAATGAGGTTTCAGGCTGTGCATTTGAAAGGCAGCTACTTTCATAAAAGAAGGAACTACTAAGGCCTCTTTGTGAAAGGTAACAATGTGTGCATCTGATCCATATGATTGTCATTAATTATGTTTCAATGAGCAAGAAGGACCTGAATTGGTAGCATGAAAAAAGTCCAAGCTGGAGAGCTGGGAGAAGGGGAGCATCATGAAGTTCAATAAGGCCAAGTGTAGAGTCCTGCACCTGGGGAAGGACAGCACCTTACACTGCTACAGATTACAGGCTGACCTGATGGAAAACAACTCCATGGCAAAGGACCTTGGAGTCCTGGTTATCTGTGGAACACCATTGTGCCCTGGTGGTCAAGAAGGCAAATGGTATCCTGTGGTGCATCAAGCAAAGTGTGTCCAGCAGGTCAAGGGATGTTCTCCTGCCTCTCTGCTTTGCCCTGGTGAGACCCCGTCTGAAGTATTGTGTCCAGTTCTGGGCTTCCCCATTGAAGACAGACAGGGATCTACAGATCTACAATCCAACAGAGGCTACGGGGCTGATGAAGGGGATGAAACATCTATCTGAGGAGGAAAGGCTGAGAGACCTGGGGCTGTTTAGCCTGGAGAAGAGAGGGCTGAGAGGGGACCTGATCAGTGTTTATAAACATCTGAAGGGTAGGTGTCAAGAAGGGGCCAGTCTCTTTTCAGTGGTGTCCTGTGAAAGGACAAGTGGCAAGAGACACAAACTAGAACTGCAGAAGTTCCACCTCAACATGAGGACAAACTTCTTTACTGTGAGGGTCCTGAAGCTCTGGTGCAGGCTGTCCAGAGGCGTTGTGGAGTCTCTTTCTCTGGAGACCTTAAAGACCCATTTGGATGCATCCTGTGTGACCTGCCCTATGTGAGACCCTGCTTTGGTGAGAGGGTTGGACTCAATGATCTGCAGAGGTCTCTTCCAACCCCCTAACAGTCAGTGATTCTATGAAAGACTTCCCCCAGCATTTGCAGCTTCTGATCTGGCGACCAGACCTGATCTGGGGACCTAGGGGTGCTGATTGACAGCCACCTAAACATGAGCCAGCAGTGTGCCCAGGTGGCCAAGAAGGCCAATGGCATCCTGTCCTGCATTAGGAATAGTGTGGCCAGCAGGAGCAGGGAGGTCATTGTACTCCTGTACTCTGCATTGGTTAGGCTGCACCTTGAGTACTGTGTCCAGTTCTGGGCCCCTCAGTTTAAGAAGGACATTGAGACACTTGAACGTGTCCAGAGAAGGGCAACGAGGCTGGGGAGAGGCCTTGAGCACAAGCCCTGTGAGGAGAGGCTGAGGGAGCTGGGATTGTTTAGCCTGGAGAAGAGGAGGCTCAGGGGTGACCTCATTGCCCTCTACAACTACCTGAAAGGTGGTTGTAGCCAGGAGGGGGTTGGTCTCTTCTCCCAGGCAACCAGCACCAGAACAAGGGGACACAGTCTCAAGCTGCACCAGGGGAAGTTTAGGCTCGAGGTGAGGACAAAGTTCTTCACCAAGTGAGTCATTCATCATTGGAATGTCCTGCCCAAGGAGGTGGTGGAGTCACCATCCCTGGAGGTGTTCAAGAGGAGATTGGACGTGGCACTTGGTGCCATGGTCTAGTCATGAGGTCTGTGGTGACAGGTTGGACTCGATGATCCTTGAGGTCTCTTCCAACCTTGGCGATACTGTGATACTCTGATACTGTGAGACTCTGATACTGTGAGCTCTCACAACAATTTGCTGCTATGTCAAATCTATTTAAAATGTAGGCTTATCTGGAACCAGTACCTTCTGCCTTTCTGCATTCCTTATCAAACTCATTTTCTACTTTAAAGACACTTTTTTTTATTGTATGTGACCTTACCAGTAATTCCAAGGAGATTGTGCCTTGCAATAATAATAATAATAATAATTTATTCCTGATGTTAATTTTTAAGAGACATAGATTGAAATTAGGCACACTTGATGGTATTTGTGAAAGCTATTGATTATGGCTGACTTAATGGCAGAATAAGGTTAATTTTCTACTTATCATCCTCTGAATGGATCCCATTACTGGTTTCTCTCTTTTCTCAGCAAAAAAATTTATAAGCTGTAGCATGATGATGAGTTCTGGAATCACAAATTCAAAATAAATCTTTTTAGCATGTTATATGGAATCACTAATTCTTCTAGCATGTGGGAAATGCTTTCTTTTGACTGCTGCGTAATCCATCATTAGGAAGGGATTCATTCTGAGTCACTGACATTCACAGAATCATAGAATCACAGAATCACAGAATGCTTTGGGTTGGAAGGGACCTTCAAGATCCTCTAGTTCCAACACCCCTGCCATAGGCAGGGACACCTTCCACTAGACCAGGCTGCACAAAGCCCCTTCCAATCTGGCCTTGAAGACCTCCGAGGAGGGGGCATCCACAACCTCCCTGGGAAGTCTCTTCCAGTGTCTCACCACCCTCACTGTGAAGAATTTCTCCCTAAACTCCAATCTAAATCTCTACTCTTCCAGCTCAAAGCCATTGTTCCTTGTCCTAGCACTACAAGCCCTTGTAGAAATTCCCTCCCCAGCTTTCTTATGGCCCCTTTCAAATACTGGAAGGCTGCTCTAAAATCTTCCCCAGAGCCTTCTTTTTTCCAGGCTCAACAGTCCCAGCTCTCTCAGCCTTTCCTCACAGGGGAGGTGCTCCAGCCCTCTGATCATCTTCACGGCCTCCTCTGCACTTTCTCCAGCAGTTCCTTGTCCTTCTTGTGTTGGGGGCACCAGAACTGGACACAGTGTTCCAGGTGGGGTCTCACCAGAGCAGAGCAGAGGGACAGAATCTCCTCCCTCATTCTGTTGGTCACAATTCTTTTGATGCAGCCCAGGACATGGCTGCCTTCTGTGCTGTCAGTGACCATTACTGGCTCATGGAGAGTTTTTCAGCAACAGACACCCCTAAGTCTTTCTTCCAAGACTGCTCTTGAGACACTCCGTGCTCAGCCTGTATTAGTCTTTGGGTTTGCCCCTACCCAGATGCTAATGCCAAACTTGGTCTTCTGGATGGCATTCCTTCCCACAAGTGTGATAACTGGATGGACAGATAGACAGAAGACAAAGCACAGTAATAAGAGTGATTAAAGTTTTAAACAAGTGACCTAGCCATGAACAGTTTAAGAATGAGATTTTCTTAACATAGGGGGAAGGAAAAAAAAATAAAAGAAGGCTGAAAAGGAAAAATTCCAATATTTCTGTCAAGGGGACCATAGACTCATAGAATTATTTGGGTTGGAAAAGGACTCTAAGATCATTCAGTCCAACCATTGACACAACACCACTATGACCATTAAAACATGTCCCAAAGTGCCATATCCACAAGTTTCTTGAACCCTTCCAGGGATGGTGACTCCACTACCTTCCTGGGCAGCCTATTCCAATGCCTGACCACTCTTGCAGTATAGTTGTTCCTAACACCCAACCTAAACCTCCTCTGCTTCAATTTCAGGTCATTTCCTCTCGTTCTGTCATCTGATACTAGGGAGAAGAGACCAATCCCCACCACACAGATGGGCAGAATCCAACAGCATGAGATTTAACACATCCAAGTGCCAGGTTCTGCACATTGGCCACAACAACCCCATGCAGTGCTACAGGCTGGGGTCAGAGTGGCTGGAGAGCAGCCAGGCAGAGAGGGACCTGGGGGTACTGGTTGATGGTAGGCTGAACATGAGCCTGCAGTGTGCCCAGGCAGCCAAGAGGGCCAATGGCATCCTGGCCTGCATCAGGAACAGTGTGGCCAGCAGGAGCAGGGAGGTCATTCTGCCCCTGTATACTGCACTGGTTAGGCCACACCTTGAGTACTGTGTCCAGTTCTGGGCCCCTCAGTTTAGGAAGGACCTTGACTTGCTGGAACGAGTCCAGAGAAGAGCAACAAAGTTGGTGAGGGGTTTGGAACACAAGCCCTATGAGGAGAGACTGAGGGAGCTGGGGTTGCTCAGCCTGGAGAAGAGGAGACTCAGGGGTGACCTTATCACTCTCTACAACTACCTGAAGGGAGGTTGTAGACAGGTGGATGATGGTCTCTTCTCCCAGGCAGCCAGTACCAGAACAAGAGGACACAGTCTCAGGCTGCGCCAGGGGAAGTTCAGGTTGGATGTTAGGAAGAAGTTCTATACAGAAAGAGTGATTGCAGAATGGAATGGGCTGCCCAGGGAGGTGGTGGAGTCGCCGTCATTGAAGGTGTTCAGGAGGAGACTTGATGGGGTGCTTGGTGCCATGGGTTAGCTGTTTGGGTGGGTTGGATTGGTTGATGGGTTGGACACGATGATCTTGAAGGTCTCTTCCAACCTGGTTTGGTTTATTCTAATTCTAACATTCCAGCCTCCTTCCAGGGGGTTGTAAAGATAAGTTGCTGTGATAAGAAGCACGGGACGGTGTGACACCACTGGCTGGATTTATGTGGGAGGCACAACTCCATTACACAAAACTGGTTTTGTGTTTTGGGGTTGTTTTGGTTTTTTTTTAATGGTATCCTATAATTCTCTGTTTGTAGCTATGGATTTTTGTAATGGTTACTTTACATTACGGCTGCACATAAACCCCGAGCATTTATTTCCTCTCCAAGCACACATTTAGTGCCCATAATAACGGCCAATAAAATTCAAATGAAAAATTCCATACATATTACCAGGCCTCTAATTACTGGAACACTTTGTCAGTTGTTCATTCATGCACATTTAGCTAATCTAACCATTTCTCATGCTGATAACATTGAGATTAGAAGAGTGAAAAATTAAAAGCTACACAAAAAAAAAATACCCTCTGAGGATGTTAGCAGAGGTTTTTCAAGAGGCTTGGACGAGATGACCTTTGAGGGTCACTTCCAAGCCAGAGTAATTTGTACATCTGTGAAATAAACCTTTTTAAGACTATGTAAACAAAAAAAAATGAGGTAAAAGAAAAAATAATCACCAAAAAAACCCAGCCCCAAACTTCTCAGTAATATTTGAACAGATTGTCACAAGTAAAAACTCCAATGAATTGGGTCAGTGAAGGTATGCCATATATCACAGATTGCCCTTTAGGGCATCTCATGATCTGTCTTGAAGCACATAATCCTCCATCACCCTCACTTTACATCAATTCATAGATGTAGATTCTGCCCCTGTACTCAGCACAGGTCAGGCCACACCTTGAGTCCAGCGTCCACTTCTGGGCCCCTCAGTTTAGGAAAGATGTTGAGTTGCTGGAACATGTCCAGAGAAGGGCAACAAAGCTGGGGAGGGGTTTGGAGAACAAGCCCTGTGTGGAGAGGCTGAGGGAGCTGGGGTTGCTTAGCCTGGAGAAAAGGAGGCTCAGAGGAGACCTTATTGCTGTCTACAACTACCTGAAGGGAGGTTGTAGCCATGTGGGGGTTGGTCTCTTCTCCCAGGCAAGCAGCACCAGAACAAGAGGACATAGTCTCAGGCTGCACCAGGGGAGGTTTAGGCTTGATGTTAGGAAGAAGTTCTTCATAGAAAGAGTGATTGGACATTGGAATGAGCTGCCCAGGGAGGTGGTGGAGTCACCATCATGAAAGTGTTTAGGAAGAGACTGGATGGGGCACTTAGTGCCATGGTTTAGTTGCTTAGATGGTGTTGGATGATGGGTTGGACTCGATAATCTCGAAGGTCTCTTCTAACCTGGTTAATCTATTCTATTCTATTCTATTCTATTCTATTCTATTCTATTCTATTCCATTCCATTCTATTCCATTCCATTCCATTCCATTCCATCCTATAGAATAGTTTTTGGCTGAAAGGGACCTTTAAGACCATATAGTTTTAACCTCACTGCCATAGTCACCTGTTCCAGTGTCTCACCACCCTCACACTAAAGAATTTCTTCCTAATCTCCAGTCTAAATTTCCCCTCCTCCAGCTCAAACCGACCCAGTACCCTTCATCCTATCACTACAAGCCCCGTTTTTTTCCACTAGTGTCCAGCTGAAATAACTCATCTGCTTTTATTAGCTTTAAAATGTGCCAGAAAGAGTTATTAGAACTCCTTTTCTGGAATGACTGAAATGGTGACATGGTTTTGAGAGCTGACTGAACAACAGAACTCGGAAGGTTGTGACCAAGGGTGCAGAGTCCAGTGAAAGATCTGGAACTAGTGTTTGTCCTCAGAGTCAGGACTGGGTACAGTCTCATTCCACATCTTCATCAATGACCTGGATGAGGGGAACAGAGTGGACCCTCAGCCAGTCTGCCAAACTAGGAGGAGTGGCTGACAGCCCCTCAGGCTGTGCTGCCTTTCGGTGGGACCTGGACAGGCTGGAGAGCTGGGCAAAGGGAACCTCATGAGGTTCAACAAGAATAATTGTCAAGTCCTGCATCTGAGGAGGAACACCACCAGGCATCACTACACCAGGTCTTTCTCTACTGGGCAGTGTCCAGACCAACACAACGCTCCCAGTTGTGCTGGGCCAGACTCCCAGGCCAGCCATGGGCTGCAGGCCAGCAGCAGCTCTGAGTCACCCAGCACAGTTGTTTCTAGTTGGCTCCAGCTGTGTCCCAGTCCAGCAGCATCACACTCTGTATAAAGGGGGAAGCTGGGGGAGAGAGGAGGCCTCTGTCACACCCTTCTCCTTCCTCTCTGCTCCTCTACCCTGGCCTGCCCCTGAGGGTGCTGCACCTTTGCTGGGGTGATTAGAACTTTTTATCTCTGGGCTGGACATGGTCGGCAATGTGGTTGCTTCGTTCACTCTGTTTCATTCCAACCTGTGCTCTGCTCTCCTTCTCCTGATCCTCTTCTCTGCTGAGCAGAGGTCATCAGGTGACAGAACAACTGCTGTGGTTTAACCTCAGATATGGATTAAAAGTAGACAGGAACCTCCTGGGCCAGCTTTGTTTGTCCCTTGGTTTTGGAACACGAAGTTCATGTACAAAGCTATAAGAAGGTTTTCTTGCTCCTGTATTCTACTCAGGTCAAGGTTGCCTGTCAGCCCTTCTGCTTTTTGTATATTGGTACCAAATCTCTCCTCCACTCTTCTTTAGTTTAGTGCTCAGAGATGGGTGTTGGAAGATCTGCAAGGATAGAGAGTCCATTGGATACACACCAGTATATCCTTGTCCCTCTTGAACTGCAGAACCCAGAACTGGACACAACACTCCAGATGTGGCCTCACCAGGGCAGAGCAGAGGGGAAGAAGTACCTCCTTCAGCCTGCTGGCCACATTCTTCCTGATGCACCCCAGGCGACCATTGGCCTTCTTGGCCACAAGGGCACATTGCTGTCCCATGGATAACTTATTGTCCACCAGGACTCCATGGTCTTTCTCCATGGATCTGCTGCAGCTTGGACACAAAAGGATATCTAATTTTGGTAGCAAACAGCAGCACTTCTCTCCAGTTCTTCCTGGGAACAGATAAATAGAAGCAGCGAAGATGACTGCAGCAAGGGAGCTTTTAACCTGATGGATAGAGAACGGGGAGCTGATGCTGGAGTTGAAATCCCTGAGGCCTGGCTCTTTGCAGCAGCAGTTTTTACTAATTTGTTAAATTTCAAGTAACAGCTAAGAAACATTAGAGCAAATTAGTTCCAGTAGGGCTAGAAGGATGGGTGCTTAAATACCCCACTTTGTCCTGCTTTCCTGATAAACTATGTCTCATCTCTTACCAAGGCTGTTCCACGACAGCAGCTGGTTTTTAAATTCTCATTTGGGACAGAAGTTAAAAGTCCTTGAAAATTAAATTAAATTCATTCAGTTAGGTCTAAAGAAACATCTCAAGCAGCTATGAGTTAGAGGAGTGTTAGTGAGTTTATCTCTGTCAGACTGGAATTTTAAAGAGACTGGACACAAACTGGAACACAGGAAGTTCCACCTCAACGTGAGGAGAAACTTCTTTGCTGTGGGAGTTTTGGAGTCCTGGAGCAGGCTGCTCAGAGAGGTTGTGGAGTCTCCTTCTCTGGAGACTTTCAAGAGCCATCTGAATGCATTCCTATGTGACCTGCCCTTGGGGATCCTGCTTTGGCATGGGAGTTGGACTCAATCTCAGGAGGTCCCTTCCAACCCCTACCATTCTCTGACTCTAGGATTCTGTGGTTGACCATAGAAGCAGCAGAGATGTACACTGGAAGGTGGGCATGTGACAAGACATGGGTAGAAAATATGTCCCAACACACAATATGTTTTAGTTTATTTTGCCATCTATTTTTTAACAGTCAGTAAATGAGTGCTTGCACTTCCTTTGTTGCCTTTTGGCAGCATAACTTGTTGATAATGGGAGACCTAAAGATGCTGGAGTGGGTCCAGAGTAGGGCAACAAAGCTGGTGAAGGGCCTGGGTAACAGGTCTGGTGAGGAATAGCTGAGGCAACTGCGGTTGTTCAGTCTGGAGAAGAGGAGGCTGAGGGCAGACCTCATTGCTCTCTACAGCTCCCTGAAAGGAGGTTAGAGTGAGGTGGGGGTTGGTCTCTTCTCCCTAGTATCAGGTGATAGAATGAGAGGGAATGGCCTGAAGTTGTGCCATGGAAGGTTTAGGTTGGAGATTAGGAACTATTTCTTTCCTGCAAGAGTGGTCAGGCATTGGAACAGGCTGCCCAGGCAGGTGGTGGAGTCACAATCCCTGGGGGTGTTCAAAAGAGGTGTAGACATGGAACTTGGTTACACGGTTTACTGGTTGCGGTAGTCTTGGGTGAAGGTTGGACTGAATGATCTTAGGGATGTTTTCCACCCCACTATCTACCACCTAAAGAGTTCCAATCATTGTAGTGATAGATTTTGGGTCAAAAAAGTTCTCAAGAATAACATGATTAACTTCTAACAGGCAGGTGAACTGTTGCCCTTACTGAAAGAGTCTGATTTAATTGTAAGGCTTTAATGGCTTTTACTGCTAATATTGCAAGGGGGTGGGGGGTGGGGTTCTCCTTTCAGTGTCAGGAACCTGACCTGTCTGAAAGATCTGGCATCCATTTTTATGCCTTAAGTCTAAGTGGCAATGGTTTCTGTCAAAATGACAACCATTATGGTTCCTGATTACAGAAAAATTGTTATGAGATGCTATTAAGGAACAGCCTTGCATTGATAGGGGTGAAAGTCCCTGTCCTAATTTTCATTGTTGGAGAAATGGGTTTATAATACTTATGGTTATTAATGTTCCACCATTACCATCTCTTTGCAGAATCCAGATAATCTGACTGCAGGAGTCTTAAAGCCTGGCTATCCTTGTTTGCATCTGAATGTCACTACTGGGGAAGAGGATGTGAGAGTCCTGGGGTATGACAGGATTACAACGAGCCAGCAATATGCCCTTCTGGCCAAGAAGGCAAATGGTATTGTGGGGTTCATCAAGAAGAGTGTGGCTCAAAGGTCAGGGGAGGTTCTCCTCTCACTCTATTCTGCCTTAATGCGACTATATCTGGACTCCTGAGTCCAGTTCTGGACTCTCCAGTTCAAGAGAGACAGGCATTTGCTGGAGAGGGTACATCAAAGGGCTGCTAAGATTCTGAAGGGACTGGAACATCTCTCTGATGAGGAAAGACTGAGAGAATTAGGGCTTTTTAGTCTGGAGAAGAGCAGCCTGAGGGAGGATCTCATCAGTGCTAATCAATACTTCAAGGGTGGGTGTCAGGAAGATGGAACCAGTATTTTTCCAATAGTGCCTAGTGACAAGAGAAGGGATAACAGGCATAAACCTGAACGTCAGAGATTCCATCTAAACATGACAAGGAACTTCTTTACTTTGAGGGTGCTGGAGCAGGCTGCCCAGAGAGGTGGTGAAGTCTCCTTCTCTGCAGAGGAGGCTGAGGGGAGAGCTCATAATCCTCTACAATTATCTCAAAGGAGGTTGGGGAGCAGTGCAGTCTGGTCTCTTCTTACATGCAACAAGTGACAGGACAAGAGCAAATGGCCTCAAGTTCTCCCAGGTTTGATACTGGGGAAAAATTCTTCACAGAAAGGGTTCTTAGGTGTTGGAACAGGCTGTCCAGGGAGGTGATGGAGTCACTATCTCTGGAGATGTTCAAAAGATGCATGGATATGTTGCTGAAGGACATGGTTTAGTGATAGTGGCTTGGCAGAAGTGGTGGGATTGCAAGCCCTAGATAAGCTGTTGGTCTCTTCTGTGATCTCCAAAGTCTCTTCCAGCCTCAGCGGTTCTATGGTTCTAACAGTATTTCTGTGTCCTCTTCTGATGAGGTTTAGGGGAACTCTGTTCCTTTGACTTTGGAAACCCACCAACCTGACTATAGCATCATGGGCAACTTCAGAAAAAAGCAAACCATGTTTGTCAAAACCATTTAAAGGAAGGATGAGACCTGACTTGGAGTGTTCACAGTGAAGCTGGCAACTTCTATGGCAAAGCAATGAAGTAAATGAATTCCCCTGGCAGACATCGAATAACACACAGCAGGGTTTCTATGAGGATGGTAATTGGCCACTACACAACCCTATCTCAAATCCTATTGATCAGAGCCAATCTAGCAAATAAGAGAGAGTTAACAGCAGCAGGCAGCAGCATTCTGACTACTCATACAGCTCATGATTTGAAGCTGAAGCAGCAGCACAATGAAATTGGTGATCAATAACTGTAACTAATTCCCCCACAGCACAGACTGAGTGCAGAACACAGCTTCACTGCTCAAAATCCACTAAGACAAGCAGAGGTACACTAAGGGGAGTAGAATGTCCTGCATTATCCTGTACTGATGGATGATAGAGAGGGAATTGATGTCCCCATATGAATATCATAGAATGGCTTGGGTTGGAGGGGATGTTCAAGAACATCTATTTCCAACCACGCTGCCAGGAGCAGGGATGTCTACGAGACCAGCTTGCTCAAGCATATGTCCAACCTGTCTTTCAGTAATTCTGGGCTTGGAACCTCCACAGCTTCTCTGGGCAACCTGCTCCTATGCCTCACTATCCTCATGGGGAAGAATTTCTTCCGCATCTCAGTCTAGCTTCTTCCACTTTGAAGCTATTAGCCCTCAACAAGGTGTTCAAGAGGGGATTGGATGTGGCGCTTGGTTCCATGGTTTAGCAGTCATGAGTTCTTGGGTGACAGGTTGGACTTGATGATCTTTGAGGTCTTTTCCAACCTTTATGATTCTATGATGCTGTTACTCCCTAACTTTGTCAGAAGTCCCTCTCCAGCTCTTCTGGAGCTCCCTTCAAATGCTGGAAGGTTGCTAGAAGGTTTCCCTGGAGCTTTCTCCTCTCCAGGCTGAACCACCCTATCGCTGTCAACCTGATTTTACAGGAGAGCTGCTCCAGTCCTGAAACAGACTTTCTGAGAACACCAAATGCTGTCAAAACCCCAAAACCTGATTGTGATTTTTTATTTTTTTACATAAAGAATATGCTCTATGAATGTTCCTGTAAAATAAGCATTTTTATCTCCTGAATGTTACAGATTCACAGAATTCTTTCACTGGGAAGAGACCCCTACGATTGAGTCCAACCACCATGGCCATTAAAACATGTCCCAGAGTGCCATGTCCATACATTGAACACCACCAGGGATGGTGACTCCACCACCTCTCTGGGCAGCCTATTTCAATGCCTGACCACTATTGCAAGCAAGATTTTTTTTCCTGATATCCTCACCTGGCACAATTTGAAGTCATTACCTCTCCTATCTACACCTGATAGTGCAGAAAAGAGACTGACCCCCATCTCACTCCAACATTTTTCAGGCAGTTGTATTGAGAAATGAGATCTTCCCTCAGTCTTGCCTTCTCCAGGTTAAGCATGTATTTCTATAAACATATATGTAAATATGGTGTCCCCCAGGGATCAGTTCTGAGCCCTGTCCTGTTCAATATCTTTAGTGATGATCTGGATGAGGGGATTGAGTTCATCATCAGTAAATTTGCAGATGACACTGAGCTGGGGGCAGGTTTTGATCTGTTAGAGGTTAGAAGGGCTCTGCAGAGGGACCTTGATTGGCTGGACAGATGGGCAGAGTCCAACATGATGGCATTCAACAAGTCCAAGTGCTGCACATTGGCCACAACAACCCCATGCAGAGCTACAGGCTGGGTTTATAGTGGCTGGAGAGCGGCCAAACAGAAAGGGACCTGGGGATACTGATTGATAGTGATTGAACATGAGCCAGCAGTGTGCCCAGGTGGCCAAGAAGGCCAATGGCATTCTGGCCTGCATCAGGAACAGTGTGGCCAGCAGGAGCAGGGAAGTCATTGTGCCCCTGTATTCAACACTGGTTAGGCCACACCTTGAGTCCTGTGTCCAGTTCTGGGCCCCTCAGTTTAAGAAGGACATTGAGACACTTGAATGTGTCCAGAGAAGGCCAATGAGGCTGGGGAGAGGCCTTGAGCACAAGCCCTATGAGGAGAGGCTGAGGGAACTGGGGTTGTTTAGCCTGCAGAAGAGGAGGCTCAGGGAAGACCTTATTGCTCTCTACAACTACCTGAAGGGAGGTTGTAGCCAGGTGGGGCTTGGTCTCTTCTCCCAGGCAACCAGCACCAGAACAAGAGGACACAGTCTCAAGCTGTGCCAGGGGAAGCTTAGGCTCAAGGTGAGGAGAAAGTTCTTCACATTCTAACCATTGGAGTGTGCTGCCCAGGGAGGTGGTGGAGTCACTGTCCCTGGAGGTGTTCAAAATGGGATTGGATGTGGCACTTCAAGCCATGGTTTAGTAGTCAGGAGGTGTTTTGGTGACAGGTTGGACTTGATGATCTCTGAGGTCTTTTCCAGCCTTATTGATTCTATGATTCTCTATTCCTCACATTACCTTGGGTGGCACCTTCTATTAAATCAGAATTTTGAAAATGATGTAAGCATTGTAAAACTGTGTTAACAATTAAGAACGTTAAAAACCATTGACTGTGCCCAAGAGGATTGCTGGGGTTTTTTTTTTAATGCAGAAACATTATGTTCCTGAGAAATTATTTTGATCTTTTTCAGACTTAAATGTAGCAAAAGGTTACAGCTAGTACTTGCAGCACTCCAAACTCTCTCTAAATCACTGCCAACCCCAGAGCCTCAGGCTTCACATCTTTCTGCCAGGAGAACACAGAGGAGAGCTTGATATTTAGTTGAAAATATTAGGTGTGAGTTTAGGAACAGAGGGGGAAAAAATAGTGGCAAAGCTCTAGCAATGGATGGTCTTGTCAAAATAATTAACAAGGCAAATCATCAGCCCTGCATCTTGGCAGTTTTGAGGACACTAACATGCATTTTGGCACATCATGTTTGCACATTCTCCTTCTGTTAGTTAGGAAATTGGTGTCTAAATAGTACGGCATCTTGTCAGGAGATCATGTTGGAGGGAAGAGAGATGAAAGTGAGAAGTAAAGATGTTTGGTGAGTGAAGAATGAAGACCACAGCTGGAGCACTGTGTCCAGTTCTAGTGCCCCTAACACTGACATGGAGAGTGACCAGAGGAGGCCACAAAGGTGATCAGAGGGCTGGAGCACCTTGTGATAGCTCAATCCTATAGAATAGAGTAGAGTAGAATAGAGTAGAGTAGAGTAGAGCAGAGTAGAGTAAAGTAGAGTAGAGCAGAGTAGAGTAAAGTAGAGTAGAGTAGAGTAGAGTAGAGTAGAGTAGAGTAGAGTAGAGTAGAGCAGAGCAGAGTAGAGTAGAGTAGAGTAGAGTAGAATAGAATAGAATAGAATAGAATAGAATAGAATAGAATAGAATAGAATAGAATAGAATAGAATAGAATTAACCAGTTTGGAAAAGACCTTTGAGATCATGGAGTCCAACCTATCACCCAACACTATCTAATCAACTAAACCATGGCACTAAGTGCCCCATCCAGTCTCTTCCTAAACACCTCCAGTGATGGTGACTCCACCACCTCCCTGGGCAGCACATTCCAATGGCCAGCTATTCTTTCTGTGAAGAACTTCTTCCTAACATCCAGCCTGAACTTCCCCTGTGTCCTCTTGTTCTGGTGCTTGTTGCCTGGGAGAAGAGACCAACCACCACCTGGCTACAACCTCTCTTCAGGTAGTTGTAGAGAGCAATAAGGTCTCCCCTGAGCCTCCTCTTCTGCAGGCTGAACAACCCCATCTCCCTCAGCCTCTCCTCATAGGGCTGTGCTCCAGACCTCTCATCAGCTTTGTTGCCCTCCTCTGGACACATTCCAGCAACTCAACATCTTTCTCTATTGTCTCAAAACAATACATGTGACAGGGCATTGCCGATATCCTTTAATGACTCTCTTGTCTCAAATAAGGTGCGACAGGGAGACCTTACAGTACCTGAAGGGAGCTACTGGAGAGCTGCTGAGGAACATTTGACAAGGTATTATAGTGACAGGATGAGGGGCAATGGGTTTGAGCTGGAAGAGGGGAGATTTAGTCTGGAGTTTAGGAAGAAATTGTTTACAGTGAGGGTGATGAAACACTGAACAGGTTGGCCAGCAAGGTTGTGGATGCCTCCTCCCTGGAGGTGTTCAAGGCCAGGTTGGGTGGGACCTTGATCAAGCTGGTCTAGTGGAAGGTGTTCCTGCCCATGATAGGGGTTTGGAACTAGGTGATCTTTGATGTCCCTTCCACCCCAAACCATTCTATGATTCGATGGCAGGGTTGAAACTGATTATTCATCCCCAAGCAGCACATGGCTAGAGACAAAGATGAGAATGTTTGGCAGTTTCCAGGGAACCATTCTCTGTTTGCTCAGAAAAATGTAAAGGTGAACTCCCTGTGCTTGCTGATGTAGAAGCACGTCTGATCAGGAAACTCTGCAATGACTAAAATTCAGTAGGATTTTTGAATCAAACTGACTTGATATCAAAGAGAGTGCAAATCAAAATGTGTTATCATCAATGAGCTAAAACTGGGTCATACAAATAGAATGAAAACAGTGAGGCAAACTGATGGAGCTTGGCAGGTTGCAGAGATAGAAGTGTTCTCTGCTAAGATCTTTGATGAATCTTACCATTCACTCCTTGCTCTGCCTCTATTTGTGCTTGGGATTGCCCTGACCCAGGTTGTGGGACCTATGAATGATTGCTTTCATTGGTGGGTTTCTGTTGTGAGAAAACAATCACACCATCTGAGCAGAAACAGACTCATAGAATGGTTTGGGTTGGAAGGGATCTTCAAATTCACCCAGTTCCAACTCCCCTGCCATGGGCACAGACATCCTCCACTGGACCAGGTTGCTCAAGGATTCATCCAAACTCCAGACAGGGGGCATCCACATCCTCCTTGGACGATCTGTTACACTGTCTCACCATCCTCACTCAAAAGCATTTCTTTCAAATATCCATAGGGATGATAATCTGGTTAGGTCTCAGCAGAAGTACAGAATGACTAGTGTGTGTTGTGGCTGATGTTTACAGGCTAATTAGGGTGCTTTCATTAGCATCTGATTTGATGTGTACAAGATAGTGCTTATGTACACCAGAAAATTGGCAAAGTTGTATGTGTTCATGCTCCTAAAAGGCAGGAGTATTTTTATCCAGGCATTGCTCAATCATAGAACCATCATAGAACAGTTTTGGTTGGAAAAGATCACCAAATTCAACTATTCTCTAACTCTGTCAAGGCTGGTGCTAAACCATACCCATCAGCACCACATCTCTGCCTCTTTGAAACACCTCCAGGGATGGGCATTCAACCACCTCCTTGGACAGCCTGTTCCAATATTTGAGAATGCTTTCAGTCAAAATGTTTCCTCTGAAATTAAACCTGAAGCTACACTGGGGTGACTTGGGGCTGATTCCTCTCATCCTGTCACTTGTTTCCTTGGGAGAAGAGACTGACCCCCACCTCAGCTGACACCCACTTCACCATCCCTGGAGGTGCTCAAGAGAGGATTGGATGTGGCACTTAGTGCCATAGTCTAGTAGTCATGAGGCCTTGGGTGACAGGTTGGACTTGATGATCTTTGAGGTCTTTTCCAACCTTGTTGATTCTATGATTCTATGATTGTATTCTATGATTCTCACTCCAACCTCTTTTCAGGGAGTCATAGAGGGCAATGAGGTCTCCCTTCAGCCTTATCCAGACTAAGTAACCCAACATCCCTCAGCCATAAGTGAGGTTGGAAGCAAAGTGTAGTGGTCAGATATAAATTAGCAAATAGTAAAATCAATATCAGAGTTTTGTGAATTCTTCACTTGGTTTTGGATACTTTTGACCATCTCATGGTCTTCCTCAAAAATCTGAATGTATGCAAAACCCATGAGAGGGGGAACACAACAAAGGCATGAGTGATTGTTAGAGAAAAGAATAAGTGTCACAGAATCAGGCACTGGTTTGGGTTGCAAGAGAACCTCAAGATTAGTCTAGTCTAGTCTAGTCTATTCAGAGAAACTCAGAATCACAGACTCTTCTCTTCTCTTCTCTTCTCTTCTCTTCTCTTCTCTTCTCTTCTCTTCTCTTCTCTTCTCTTCTCTTCTCTTCTCTTCTCTTCTCTTCTCTTCTCTTCTCTTCTCTTCTCTTCTCTTCTCTTCTCTTCTCTTCTCTTCTCTTCTCTTCTCTAGCTCACACCCCCCTGCCATGGGCAGGGATACTTCCTACTAAGCCAACTTTTTCAAGGCCCCATCCACCCTGGCTCTCAACACTTCCAAGGCTTGGAGTCTCCACAGCTTCTCTAAACATGTTCCAGTGCCTCACCACCCTTATGGGCAAGAACTGCTTTCTCATGTCTCACCTTCAGCCCAGCTTCTTTCCAGTTTGGAGCCATCACCCCTTGTCCTTTTCACAGTATAACTTAGGTTGGAAAGGACCTTGAGGATCATCGAGTCCAAACAGTTTGTTACAAACTGGAAAGCAAGCCAGAGAACAAACAAAATCCAGGATCAGCCTTGTGTTTTAAACTTATTTTCTAGTCTTATCCTTTAACATAAGAGACTCCAATGATGCTTCCCTTCTGCTCAGCGATGTTTCAGGAGGAACACACTGCAGAAGGAATTTCTGCCTTTTTTAGCAAAAGCCTGGATGTTGTCAGACACAGATAGAAAACACAACATCTGCTTTGACATCAGGTAATGAGCTCCTGGCAAAATTGTGTCTTCTCCTTGTGGTTGTCTTTGCAAATCATTCCCTCTCTAAAAAAAAACGAGCAATGTGCATCAAACCCACATTCTGACCAGGTTCCCCAGACTAATCCTGCAATTGGAAGTTTGCTGTTTTCAGTTTCCAGACAGTAGCTAAGTGACTGATAATTAAATCACCCTGCCAGGGATGGCACTGGAAGCTTAATTCTTCCTGGGGACTAAAGCTTGTTCCTGTATAGAATTGTGGAATTGTTTCAGTTGGAAAATCTCTCTAAGATCATTGAGTCCAACCACCAACCCAACACCACCATGCCCACTAAACCATGTCCCAAAGTGTCCATGTGGTAGTTTTAAGCTGTGCTTCATGAACACCTCCAAGGATGATAACTCCACCACCTCCCTGGGCAGCTAATTCTGATGCCTGACCAGTTCTGTAGCCAAGATATTTTTCCTAATCTCCAATTTAAACCTTCCCTGTCATAATCTCAGGCCATTTCCTCTGTTCTGTCACCTGATACTAGGGAGAAGTGATCTATGTCCACTTGGCTCCAATCTCTTTTCAGGGAGTTGCAGAGCAATGAAGTCTCCTCTCAGCCTCCTCTTCTCCAGGCTGAGCAGCTCCAGTTCTTTCAGCTGCTTCTCACCAGACCTGTTGTCCACATCCTTCACCAGCTTTGTTGCCCTTCTCTTGACATGCTCCAGCACCTCAATGTCTTTGTAATGAGGGCTCCAAAACTGAACTAAGTACTCAAGTTGTGACCTCACCAGTGCTGAGTCCAGGGAGACAACCACTTCCTGGGCCTTCTGGCCATGCTATTGCTGATCTAGCCAGGATGCTGGTGGCCGCCTTGGCCACCTGGGCACACACTGGCTCATCTTCAGCCACTGTCAACCAGCACAACTGGTGCTCAGGCTGAGAAATCAGAATGCAAGGTCAGATTTGAGATTTCTTTTTTTTTTTCCCTTTATTTTAATATATTTAAATCACAAGGTTCTGGCAGGATAGCAATTTTTTATGTGGAGCAACAGCTCTTTGTAATCCAAATCTTGTTATCCCACTAGCAGCTGCTGCTTCATTCCAGTGCAGGGCTCAGATAGTGTCAAGGTGTCCTATCCCTGGCATGTAGCATGACTGTAAATGTGGAGTAAAAACAAAAAAGCCAAACCCAAATTATCTCAATGCTGCTTGAATTCTTGGATTCTGGGCCTCAGTTCTTCTTACTCCTCTTATTCCCACCTGGGGGCCAGAGGAGAGAGGAGACTGAAATCCCATTAAAAAATATAAATATTGCAGTGCTCTCTTGGGTGGTTTATAGATGCTTGTCCTGAAACACCAGGGTTTCATTTCTTTCAGGATGTGAAAGATCTATTTTATTGAGCAGCTCAGTGTCAGCCCTGCCACTCAGCCCTCCGTGCTGCACACAGAGAGTGCTGCTGTGCCTGGCGGGTGGCCTCAGGGTTCCCTGGCAGCGGTTTTGTCGTCCCTTGCAGGAACAGAACAATCATTCCTAGCAGGCTCGGTTTTGTCGTCCCTTGCAGGAACAGACCATCATTCCTAGCAGGCTGAGATCCAACACTTCAGTATTGTTCTCAATTTTCACGTTATAAGCATCAATGGCCTTACAGAAGGCTTTCTGGTTTAGAGGCCCCCATTTGCATGGCTGGTTGGTGAAGTAGTATCCATATACAAAACCATAGACTCATAGAATGGCTTAGGTTGAAGGGATCTCAGAGGTCATCTTCTCGAAACACCTGGAGAAGAACCGACCCCCTCCTGGCTACAACCTCCCTTCAGGTAGTTATAGACAGCAATAAGGTCTCCTCTGAGCCTTCTCTCAGCCCTCAGCCTCTGCCTCATAGGGCTTGTGCTTGAGGCCTCTCCCAGCCTTGTTGCCCTCTCTGGACACATTCAGAGTATCAAGGTCCCTCTTAATTGAGGGGCTCAGAACTGGACACAGGACTCAAGGTGTGGCCTAATCAGTGCAGAGTACAGGGCAGACTGACTTCCTGCTCCTCTGGCCACACTTCTGGATCAGGCCAGGATGCCATTGGCCTCTTGGCCACCTGGGCACACTGCTGGCTCATGTTCAGCCAGCTGTCAATCAGTACCCCCAGGTCCCCTTCTGTTTGGCAGCTCTCCAGCCTCCAGCCTCTGACCTGCTCGTAGCACTGCATGGGGTTGTTGTGACCGAAGTGCAGCACCCAGCACTTGGACTTGCACACCTCGTGGAGGTGTCTGATGGACAAGTGGAAAGCAAAATGGCCATGAGGGATGGACAACATATACCCCAAGTGCACCTTTGCTGAAATAGGAACTTGCTTTGACATTGCTTGACAAATATATCCTCATCTTCAGGAGACAGCCCAAGTTCAAGCATTCAAACTCTTGTGGAGGCAAAACATTTTCACTAGATAAAAGACACAAAATGGTAATGAAAAATGTTCTGGTTCCTCTAATGTATTCTAAATCAAACAGTCTATAGTATGATATGCTTTAGGTTAATTAGTTTAATCCATTTTTAATTAAGCTGATGTCTCCATGCAACAAATGGTTTTTAAATTGTGGAAATCTTGATGGTGTAGAGTGAGGGGGGAAAAATAAATTAATTGCCTAAAACCTTATTTTGTTGTCATTCTAAACTCATATGTGAAGTGCCACTTTGTAGCCCAACTTCTGCTAATGGCCACAGCTCCAGCTCTGTGCTCATACATCAGATGGATTGTTTTTGCACTAACAACTTCTCCAAAGCTGCATCTTTAAATATGCTATCATGGAAATGAGATACTCACCACAAGTGGTGACCAGCTGACCCACGGAGTGGATGAGAGAAAGGCTGTGGATGTGTGGTAGTGAGAGAAGTTCAGTTCTACTCTCACACAAACACACAGCTAACTCGGTCAGAGAAGCAAAATGGAAAGGATGTGTATCTGGACTTCAACAAAGACTGACACCATCTCCCACACAGCATCCTCCTGGAGAAAGCTGGCTGCTCATAGCTTGTATGAGTGGGACACTTCACTGGGTATAAAACTGGCTGATGTCTAGGCCCAAGGAGCGGTGGGAATGGAGTCAACTCCAGTTGGTGGTGGCTCACAAGTAGTGTTCCCAGGGCTCAGTGCTTGGGCCAGTTCTGTTTAATAGTTTTGTCAGTGATCTGGATGAGGGCATCACGGAGTCTCCCTCTTGACATATTCAAAACTTGCCTGGATGTGTGTCCTGATGGTGTAGCTGATTGATCTGCTCTGGCAGGGGGGTTGGACTGGATGATCTTTCAAGGTCCTTCCAGCCCTGACTATTCTGTGATTCTGTGATCATGGGCAGCTTTTTTCTTTTTCCTTTTGCTTAGCTTTTCCTTTTCCCTCTCCTCTCCTTTCAAATTGTGGTTGCCCAGGGAGGTTG
The DNA here is from genome assembly GCF_026170545.1 of Melanerpes formicivorus. NCBI lineage: Eukaryota > Metazoa > Chordata > Aves > Piciformes > Picidae > Melanerpes > Melanerpes formicivorus. Next base: position 140,803 of record NW_027142550.1, on the reverse strand, counting down.
TGAATGTGTCCTCCCTGGAGACAGAATAGAAGAGAGTAGGTAGAGTAGAGTAGAGTAGAGTAGAGTAGAGTAGAGTAGAGTAGAGTAGAGTAGAGTAGAGTAGAATAGAATAGAATAGGCCAGGATGGAAGAGACCTTCAAGATGTTCAGGGTCAGGTTGGATGAGGCCTTGAGCAAGCTGGTGCAGTGAAAGGTGTCCCTGCCCATGACAGGGGGGGGTTGGATCTTGAAGGTCTCTTCTAACCCAAACCATTCTATGAATCTAGGAATGTGTGGATTTGTTCGAACCCCTTTGTAGATGTGGCTTTTCATGTAGCCAGACTTGTTAGAGTAGATATGGCTGGGACTGCATCATCTTAAAGGTCTTGTCCAACCAAAATGATTTTGTGATTCTGTAAACTGATTTCCAGCTTTTCAGAAGGTATTAGCAATTTAAAGTAGTAGTAGTAATAATAATAATAATAATAATAATAATAATAAGGAGTTTTTGCTATCTGACATTAATGATTTCAATGTCTAGTACAAAATAAGTTTGCATTCATTCCGGTTGCCACGACAACATATGGATTAGTTGTCATCCTACAGAAGATTCTTGGACCCTTTCATCATCTGCAGTTGGACTTTTCTTGATGAGAAGGGTCAAGCTTTTGAATTCCCTCATTGTTTAATTTGCTTTTGAAGTGACTATTCTTCTATCCTTTGGGGAAATGGGTTTGATGGGGAAAATCTAGTGTAAAATGAAGAGAATTTGTGACACACGAACCATGAGCAGCAATAATTCTGCTTTTTAGCAGCTGAGTTCCAGCAAGCTGCTGGAGTTATCACTGTGTCCTTTAAATCAATGGCAAAAGAGACACATCCAGTGTCACACTCATTTTAATCAGTTTTGTTAGAGGACACAGTCTCAAGCTGTGCCAGGGACGTTTAGTCTGGACGTGAGGAGAAATTCTTCACAGAGAGAGTTTTTAGCCATTGGAATGGGCTGCCCAGGGAGGTGTGGACCATCCCTGGAGGTGTTCAAGATGGGATTGGGCATGGCACTTGAAGCCATGGTTTTGGTACTCCTGAGGTGTTGGGTGATAGGTTGGACTTGATGATATCAGAGGTCTTTTCCACCTGGTTAATTCTATTCTATTCTAAACTTGATAAAGATTGTCTCCTTAACTGAAGGAGCCAGAAGCAGTACATAACATAGGCATCAAGAGAAGTGCTTGTTAAAATCTGACCAAAAGAGAAACACCCAAATGGCCACAACTGGCATGAGACTCAATAACTTCAAGATTTGATGTGATATATAATGAAACGGTTTTAATAAACTAGCTCAGAAAAGGGAAAAGCTGGGGACATTGTCATGACCTGGTATCCCAAGCAACCCTAGGCAGTGGGATAGGTCATACTAAGATTCAAAAATTAAAGTGAACCCACATCAAATGGCTGATGAGCCGGGTTTATTAGAGCCAATGAAAACTCCCAGTAACAGACCAGAGCCAAGGGAAAATGGGAAGAAAAAGGAGAGAGGGAAAAATAGAGAGAGAAAAAAGAGAGTTGAGAAGTTAGGAAAAAAGAAAGATCTCACCACTTCTTGGATCCAGAGATGATTTCACAGGAGCAGTCCAAGTTCTTGGTGGTGGGCATATATTCCAACTGGGTCTTCTGTGGTAGATGCAATACATGGATCCCAGAAGTTGCAGTCCTTTTATACCCTTTTGGGGGTCAGGGGGGATGTGGTCTCTGTGCACCAGGCCCCTGCAGCACAGTGTCAGTCACAGGGTGCTATTACACTTTGTCTTTTGGTGGGTTGCTGCACTGATTTTAAAGTAAGCAAAATCTATCCTCACAGAAATTGTCACCTTTTGTTATTGAAAACCTCTGCAGGCAGCAGCCCTCCCTCTGAGCTAATAAAGACCATCGAACACACTACCATGTCTATTCAAACCAGGTAATGTCACACCTTGTTTGAGACAAAGAGTGATTAAGAGCTATCAGCCTTGCACTGCCATACCTGTTGTTTTGAGACAATAGAGAATTGGGCAATCGAAGGCATCTATGACCTCCCTGGGCAACCTGTTCCAGTGTCTCACCACCCTCACTCTGAAGAATTTCTCCTAATCTCCTGTCTAAATCACCTGCTCAGGCTTTGGCCGAAAGGCTTCTCAAAGCCTGGAGCCAGCTGGCTGGGGAAATGGTTGAATCCCCATCCCTAGAGGTGTTTCAAAGAGGCAGAGATGTGGTGCTGAGGAGCATGGTTTAGCCCCAACCTTGATAGAGGTAGAGAATGGTTGGAGTTAGTCTTAAAGGTCTTTTCCAACCAAAACGATTCTGTGATAACCTCCTCCTAGCCCACCTCCAGAGAGAAGTAGAACTGCTAGTGGCTGTTCAATCAACAGGGTTTGTTAAATTAGATCATAACCATTGATATAATTTTTAGGCACCAGATACAGCTAATTACTGCAACTCCAATTTCCTGTGTTTGCAGAAGGACATAAGACAGGGCTGGCCACTGTCTACCTTCAAAGAACTATGCTGATCACAGAGGATTCATGTCTCCTTTTTAGAGAGATGCAAATGCCTGTTGTGTTTTTCTCCTGAGACCAGGATGCAGTTTAGATTCTTAGGCTGTATTTTCATGCCTATTGCTTATCAAATCTTTCCTCTTTTCATCTGAACATTCATTGATAAATAAAGGAACTGATCAGGAAGAAAAAATGTTTGGAATTAGCATGGAAAAACTCACTCTAAGCTGTTAATGCAGCAGAAGGGTCTCCATTTTCTTTGCTATCTGAATTATATTTTTTCCCTTTTTTTTTTTCCCCCCACAGCTAGAATTGAAGAGCTTAGACCAAGCACCTTAAATACCCAGAACTGGGTCAACAGAAATAGAAGGAATGATGAAAAAAATTTTTTTTGACTTAGCCACATAGCATGGTGCCTTCAGAAAAATATCTTCCAAAATCCTACACCTCTTAAAAGATTTTGCATTTATATCCTCTTATACATGGGACGAGGCCATCACTGCTGCAAACTGGATGAGCTGCCTGAGTTCCTGGACTGTTAAATTGTGTGGTTTTCATTGTGAATTGTTTCTTTATTTCCACCCTGGTGGAGTAAGGTGCCTTTAGCTGACAATCAGGGAAGAGATGTTGGGAATAATGTCTTACATTCTTTTACAAAGTTTAACTTAATTCTGAAATAAATGGAATGGAATGGAATGGAATGGAATGGAATGGAATGGAATGGAATGGAATGGAAATTAGAATAGAAATAGAATAGAATAGAATAGAATAGAATAGAATACAATACAATACAATACAATACAATACAATACAATACAAGTATAGGATAGAATAGAATAGAATTAACTAGGTTGGAAAAGATCTTCGAGATCATGGAGTCCCAACCTATCACCCAACACCATCTAATCAACTAAACCATGGCACCAAGCACCCCATCAAGTCTCTTCCTAAACACCTCCAGTGATGATGACTCCACCACCTCCCTGGGCAGCACATTCCAATGGCCAATCACTTTCTGTGAAGAACTTCTTCCTAACACACAGCCTAAACCTCCCCTGGTGCAGCTTGTTCTGGTGCTGGTTGCCTGGAGAAGAGACCAGCCCCTACCTGTCTACAACCTCCCTTCAGGTAGCTGTAGGCAGCAATAAGGTCTCCTCTGAGCCTTCTCTTCTCCAGGCTAAGCAACCCCATCTCCCTCAGCCTCTCCTCATAGGGCTTGTGTTCCAAACCCCTCCCCAGCTTTGTTGCCCTTCTCTGGACACATTCCAGCAACTCAACATCTTTCCTAAACTGAGGGGCCCAGAATTGGACACAGAAAGGGAATTATGGTTAGAATAACAGATTAAAATACTTGAATGGGCATGGTTTAATGTCCATGGTGGTCTTCGGTTGACAGTTGGATTTGATCTTAGAGCTTTCTTCCAACTGAAACAATTCTGTGATTTTTATGATCCTTTCTGATGCACCATTTTAAAAGTGTGAATCCAGACACAGAAACAAACATATACATTTTTCATAGTCAAAATGCTAGCTTTGAGTGGAGAAAGTGATTGCTGGAGAAGCAGGTGATGTGCTGCATGATGTATGAGTGTCTTCAACAACAAAAGATTCCTTACCAGGCTTGCCAGGCTTTGAATCAATCCTGGTGTTTTGCAAGTAGAGCAGGAGTGGGTAATATATATATTATTTTTTTTCAGCTTTCCTTTTCTTCTCTCTTTTGTGCAGGCGTTTAGAGGTGATGAAAGAAAGAAACATGATCTCACTGGCTTGACTAAGCCATTGTGTGAGGAGTTAAGAAAAGTTTTTTCATTCAATTTCTGTTGAAGTTTCCTCCACCCCCATCCCCCCATCTGTATCAAACTCAGGCATTTTAGTTTTCTCAGTGTTCAAAGTGGGCAGCTTCAAAACAGTGCGAGCGTTATTTCTTTGGCTCAGGATTGTAATAACATCGATCAGAAGGATGGGAAGGGAGAGCAGATCAAACATTGTTAGAAAAGGTAAAACTTCTAGAAGAAATGTCCTGTGCAGAGTAACAGGATGAGGGGCAATGGGTTTGAGCTGGAAGAGGGGAGACACAGATTGGGGAACAGGAAGAAAATATCTAGAATAAGAGTGGTGAGACACTGGAAGAGGTTGCCCAGGGAGGTTGCGGGTGCCCTGCTCTCCCCAGAGGTGCTCAAGACCAGGTTGGATGGGGCCTTGATCAACCTGGTCTAGTGGAAGATGTCCCTGCCTGTGGCATAGGGGTAGGACTTCATAGGTCACTTCCAACCCAAACCATTCTATGATTGATATCCATGTGATGGAAGGGTTCATACACCATTTTCTCTCAAGTGTCAGAAAATAATTAGAGGGAGAGATCTAGTAAATGAGTTCCTCACTAGAAGTCATTGAGTTGCTGGAGCAGGTCCAAAGGGCAATGAAGTTGGTGAAGGGGTCTGGAGTGCAGGTCTAGTGAGGAGCAGCCAGTGAACTGAATTTGTTTAGTCTGAAGAGGAGACTGAGGGGAGACCTCATTGCTCTCTACAATTCCCTGAAAGAAGGTTGTAGTGAGGTGGGTGTCAGTCTCTTCTCCCTTGTGTCAGGTGATAGAAGAGTAAATGGCCTGAAATTGTGCCATGGAAGGTTTAGTTTGGAGATTAGGAAAAATTTCTTTCCTGCAGGAGTGTTCAGGCATTGGAACTGTCAGCCCAGGGAGGTGATGGTATCACCACCCCTGGAGGCATTCAAGAAATGCATGGACGTGGTACTTTGAGACATGTTTTAGTAGGCAGTGGTGTTGGGCTGGTGGCTGGATTTGATCACAGAGGTATTTTCATAGTTTCATAGTTTCATTCAGGGTTGGAAGGGACCACACGGATCATCTAGTTCCAACCCCCCTGCCATGGGCAGGGACACCCCACACTAGATCAGGCTGGCCAGAGCCTCATCCAGCCTGCTCTTAAACATCTCCAGGGACGGGGCCCTCGACCACCTCCCTGGACAACACATTCCAGGGTTTCACCACTCTCATGGTGAAGAACCTCCTCCTCACATCTAGCCTGAATCTCCCCACCTCCAGCTTCATTCCATTCCCCCTAGTCCTATCACTACCTGAGATCCTGAGAAGTCCTTCCCCAGCCTTCCTGTAGGCCCCCTTCAGATACTGGAAGGCCACAATTAGGTCACCTTGGAGCCTTCTCTTCTGCAGACTGAACAGCCCCAACTCCTTCAGTCTGTCCTCATAGGAGAGGTGCTCCAGCCCTCTGATCATCCTTGTGGGCCTTCTCTGGACACGCTCCAGCACCTCCACATCCCTCTTGTAATAGGGGCTCCAGAACTGGACACAGTACTCCAGGTGGGGTCTCACCAGGGCTGAGTAGAGGGGGAGGATCACCTCCCTTGCCCTGCTGGCCACAATTCTCCTGATGCAGCCCAGGATCTGATTGGCTTTGTGGGCTGCAAGTGCACATTGAGAGCTCATGTTGAGCTTTTTGTCCACCAGCACCCCCAAGTCTCTCTCCTCAGGCTACTTTCCAGCCAGTCACTGCCCAGCCTGTATTTGTGCCTGGGATTGCCTCCAGCTTGAACACCCAAAATCACAATCAATAACTTCTAATTTCTTGGAAAAACACACAAATTAGAACACAACAAATATATAACAGGAAGATTTGATCTTAGAGGTCTTTTACTCTCCTGGTATAACTTGAAGCCATTTCCTCTCCTCCGATAACTTGTTCCTAGGAAGAGGAGACCAACTCCCACCTGAATCCAACCTCTTTCGGCAAGTTGTAGAGAGGCAGAAGGTCCCCTGAGCCTTCTTTTCTCCAGGCTGAACAACCACTGTTCCCTCAGCTGCTCCTCACCAGACCTGTTCTCCAGACCATCCAGTTACTCCAGGTTTTAGTGTGACCTGTTTGAAATCAAACTATAGAAGAGACAAAAAGCTGACAACTTCCTGGTAGTGAGTCAAATGACATTCAAATATTTGCTGTTTGCAAGAAAAAACATGAATGCAAATTAAATTAGTTTGTTCCTAGGATAAAGACAAATCCAAAAATATGGTTCTAATTGCTGTCATTCAATTAAATGTTCTAATGAAATGTTTTATAATGAACAGAAAGTACTTCCAGTAAGGCGCAAGTAGAGTGAAGTATCGTCCTCTCAGTTCATGTTATTTGCATGGGCATGTGGCACATCTGGCTTCCATTAACTTTGTTTACCAGGAAGAGCAAAAGTTGCTGCTTTTTCATTTTTCCTTCCCCTTCTCTCCATTATGAAGGTGCTACAGGTCAGAGGGCAGTGAGGACTGCTCAGTACCTTGCCAGCACAATCACATCCAAGGCCTTGAGCAACCTAGTCTAGTGGTAGGTGTTCTGTACATGGTGGGGGGGTTGGAACTAGATGATATAGAAAGAATGGAATGGAATGGAATGGAATGGAATGGAATGGAATGGAATGGAATGGAATGGAAGATGGAATAGGAATAGAATAGAATAGAATAGAATAGAATAGAATAGAATAGAATAGAATAGAATAGACCCAGACCAGGTTGGAAGAGACCTTTGAGATCACCAAGTCCAACCCATCATCCAACACTATCTAATCAACTAAACCATGGCAGGCACAAGCATCCCATCCAGTCTCTTCCTAAACACCTTCAGTGATGGCGACTCTTCCAACCCAGAACATTTCAGGATTCTATGAGTATTTCTTTTCTAGTTGTCACTAGATTTGGCTAAGAGTTAATTTATCCAGGAAAGGCAGTCTCCATGTCAGGATGTGATTAGATAGTGTTGGATGATAGATTGGACTCAATGATCTTGAAAGTCTCTTCCAACCTGGTCTGGTCTGGTCTATTCTATTCTATTCTATTCTATTCTATTCTATTCTATTCTCCATTCCATTCCATTCCATTCCATTCCATTCTCCATTCCATTCCATACTACACTATCTGGCCCAACCTTTAGCCCTTAAACTGATGTACCTAACCAAGGTCACAGTGTTTACTCAGGACTTAAGAACTGTGAAGCTGACCCTCAGATATATCAAGTATCTGTGCACATTCAATAGCCTTTTATTTACTTATTTAAGTGTTCAAGACTTAGCTTTTTCTGGCTGGTGTCTCAAAAGTTTTTTGTTAAAAATAAGAGGGAACATAGTTTGAAAACTCTCACTGCCTAAGCTTTGGAAGAAAAGATGATCTGCCTTTCATCCAGCCTTCAGTAGCATGTTTCTCAAAGGTATTATTGTCAAGATTATAAATGCAATTCTTGATTTCAAACCAATTTGCCGCAGGAAGCCTCCTCAGGAACGACATGCAGCAACACCTGCTGGGACAATCGGCCCCAGTAAGGTAATAAGCCAGTCAAAAAGAAAGAGAAAAAAAAAGAAGTCATCAACTCAACCCATTCACTCTTCCATGCATCTGCTATTTTGAGGACCTCTGACAACCAGTTTCCAGCTAGGAGGGTGCAACATGTTGGAAAGTTCAAAACTGCTCAAAGGAAGAAGGAAACTCCTTGCTTTTGCTCTTTCCCACAATTTTAACTTGAAGTTGGAAACAAAATATTAAGCTATCAGATGAAGCTGAATGAGTGCCACCAGGGGATGAGGCCCCTGCCAGCATGGGTCGATGAAGAGCAAGCCCTGCTTGACCAGCTGATATCCTTCTATGACAATGACCCACTGAGTGGCTGAAGGAAATGCTGTGAATTTGTCTACCTGGACTTCAGTAAAGCTTCTGACATCATGACCCACAGCGACCTCCTGGAGAAACTGTCTGGATAGGTGGACTGATGGCCAAGCCCAAAGAGTGGTGGGAAATGGAGCTAAATCCAGTTGGTGGTGGTCACCAGTGATGTTCCCCAGGGCTCACTGCTGGGGCCAGTTCTCATTAGTATCTTTATCAATGAGCTGGATGAGGGGATTGAGATCACCCTCAGTAAGTTTGCAGATGACACCAAACTGGGA